>NW_027125111.1:0-83521 GCF_024679245.1 Pseudorasbora parva | reverse complement strand
ACATTCGGACGTGCGAGCCCAACTTTGTTCGTCGGATAATATAGTCATGTCCGAAGCAGCACAGACACATAAGAAAGAAAAGGTTTTGTTGAAGGAAAGCAATAAGAAGAAAGGAAAAAGTGATGGGATTAAAGGGTAACTAAACCCCTGTTCACGGCCTAACTCCGCCCACTGGCAATATTTGAAAAATGCTGCAAAAGTGGAGGCAGAGGGGACGAGACGAGGGCGAGGCTGAGCGGGGGGGCGTGCACCTGAGACCCGTAGTGACAACTTGTTTGACAGCTGTCAGACTCGCAAAGACATAGTGACTGGAGTAAGGACAGCAGCTTTGCAACAGAGCGGTCATCTAAAGTAGAGGACTTTTCTCCTTCACCTGAAGTGAAGGAGGGTGAAATGTCTGTACACACAGAGCCTTATCAATCGAGCTGCGTTAACTCCCGATTCCGACGATGCTTTCATTCATTCATTCATGCTAGCGAAGCAGCAGCGCAAGAGAGATTGAGATCACTAACTAATCTTTGAACACTGAACAGCCATATCCTTATACTGAATGCCACTAAAAAAGCGCAGGACCAATAAGTTCAAACCTAATAGCCTATTACAACAGATTTCCTCATATAAAAGTTAGACTACATACGCCAGCAGTCTAGCACGTTACGGATTTGTTGTTCGTTACCACGGCAACCATTTGCGTGTCAGGGTTTGTCTGAAAGCATGAAAATGATCTGTAGACATGACGGGTGGCAAAAATATCATAAGAAAAGCTTAAGATGTACTTACAACTGCATTATTTATCTGTATTTTCTTCATTAGGATGTTGAAAGCAAGTGACGAGAGAGTTTCTTTCATAATGTTTCTACTTCATGTAACATGAGCGCTCATACTGGACTGAAGCCGTTCTCATCATTATGTGATCATGGGAAAACATTTCTTAGGGCGTGGTGAGCTCGTGCCAGGGGCGTGGTAGTGAGCCGGAAGTACCATCCTACGTCACGAAATACCACAACGTCCATTAGGAAAATTCGACTGCAGTAGCCACCGTTCAACCTTAAGAGGGCAGCACTAAGACGTTTTTACACCATATATTATAGAATTAAAACACTTTATACCCAAATGTCAAAATATTCACTTGAATCAATAAACAGCATTAATAAAGCCCCAGTCTTGCAGATCATTAACTAAAAAAAGTTGGTTTAGGGTTTAGTTACCCTTTAAAGGCAGGACGAGGATCAACATGTGACCAGCGTTTGCTCGTCGGCGTGAGCTGAAGGAGGCGTGCCCGACCGATGCTGTCCTGCTTGTTACGGTGAGCTAATACTCAAACATTGAACTGAAGTATCATATAGATTCTGTAAAACGCTAACCAATAGACTACTATAATGACGCTGGCTTGTAAACGTGAGCATCGTGATTATTTGGCGTTTGAAAAAAATAAAACCCATGAAATTATATTCATATGACATGCTGAAACATATGCCACTGACTGTACCTGGGATGAAGACATTTCACACGCGCCGCCAGAAGAACTCCTGCATGTGAACTCCTCCTGCAGTGTTCAGGGGAACTGTTAGTGCTGCACTGACCCGCGGGACGCTTTTATGAAGTTATTTGGCCCGCCCCGCACCACTGTATATATTTTTACACCCCGCCGCGCACCCGCGACCATTAAATAGACATACGGGGTCCGCGGGTTATGAGACGACCCGCGCATCACTAGTTCAGGGCTATCAGGGTTGTCATGTCAACAGATGCACGCGCGATGGCTTCCCCTGTTTTAGGATGACAGAGCTTACGACAGTAGTTGAGGACTTTATTTTTTCCCAACTGTAGGGGGACCCCGAGAGCAAAAGTTGCCCAGTGCTGCTTTAACAAGATTTGAATAATGCATTAGTAAATGTTGAAATCAACAAAGATAAATAAATGCAGTTCATTATTAGTTTGTTAACTAATGACCATTATTCTAGTGTTACCAAGTCTTTTCATACCTTTTAATAAATTGTAGAAGTTTCTAGATTTCAATTTATTAGACATCCTTTTTGATTACTAAAACTTGATTTAACCATTTAAAATGGAGTCCAAAAAAAAGGATCCAGAAAAATTTAAATGGAAAAACTGATAATTGAAGAGACAGTGTTTGACTGTGAAGAGACCGTGTGTTTACTGTTGAGTATTGTGTTTGTGCAGGCAGCACACCGAAGACTGCGACAGAAACGGCTCAGAGGAGGAAGACGATGAGAAGCCAGGACGAAGAGTGATGGGACCCAGGAAGAAGTTCGTGTGGGACGACAAACTCAGGTGAAAGTCGAACCTTTAGAGAATGAATGAGCACGGATCAGTCGTGTGATTGTCACGAGACAGGCCTGAAGTGGGAGCTTGACATCTGCGTGTGTGTGTGTGTGTGTGTTTGCTCAGGACTCTGCTGTGTAATCTGGTGCGGGTGAAGCTGGGCTGTTACGAGCTGGAGGCTCAGAGTTCACTCTCAGCTGAAGATTACCTCAAGGTCTTCATGGAGACCGAAGTCAAACCGCTTTGGCCCAAAGGATGGATGCAGGCCAGGTGAGTTTCGGCACCGCTGTGAATGATGATAATGAGGATGATTCATTCATTTATTTACCAGGGACAATGCATACAGACATAGCTATAATACAAGTACTGCAAATGATGCGAAGCATACAGAGTTTATAGCTAGTGCTAATTCTCAGCTCCTCACTAAACATCCCCACTGATTTATCTCTTTCTCTCTGTTTCTCAGGATGCTGTTTAAAGAGAGCCGAATGGCTCACAATCATCTCACAGGAAACACGTGAGTTTGTCCTCTCTGGAGGAAGCGGTTATTTTTAAACACTGAATCTAGATTTATTCGTTGTAGTCGACATAAAATCATTTTGACCCGCTTCTCTTTAGTGCATATGT
The DNA here is from genome assembly GCF_024679245.1 of Pseudorasbora parva. NCBI lineage: Eukaryota > Metazoa > Chordata > Actinopteri > Cypriniformes > Gobionidae > Pseudorasbora > Pseudorasbora parva. Next base: position 80,608 of record NW_027125111.1, on the reverse strand, counting down.
TCACGGAACTATTGTGAGCGATTCACAACTTATTTCAAGGTATCTTTATTTCGCACCCGAAGGTAAAATTGTTTTGCAGATTAATACAATGTCTGTTTTCTTAGGCTCTCAGGGGTTATGCATGTGTCTGGTGCAGCCTGGTTGTATTTGGTTATTAACTTTTATACTTGTATGTGATTGTATTATGTCCTTTGTATGTGTTTTGTCTTCTTTGGACACTTCATTTTGCAAAACAATTTTACCTTCAGGTACGAAATAAAGATACAACTTGTTTTACTGTCATAATATGACACATTATGGCTGACACAATGTAGGACTGGAATTGATTATTTGTATTATTATTTTTTTGTGAGGAATTGATTAGCTGGCGATCATTTTAGGGGAATAACATGCATCAATGGATTGTTTAGATTGAGACCAAAAACGTGTATTAAAGTAAACGTGATCAAATTTAATGTCATGTACTTTTTTAGGTATTAATATGAGTGTTAATAGTACATTTATCACGGCGTTTATATCTTTAAAATGCTGTTCTCTTAGGCATCTGGTTATTTTTAAACATTAACAACTGAGTTGAGATTTATTAATTTACAGCCCACATTAAATAATTTTGGCCTATTTGTCTTAAGCCCTATTTGGATGGTAGTTGTTTCTCTGGGTTTAAGGTGTTTTCCTCTATAGCCCGATTTGGGTGGGTGTCTGTAAAAATACATTTGCACACCACTTCAGTAAAAAAACTTGTGCATTCGGATGATTATTTATTCACGTGGTGGAGGAGCGAGTCGAATGATTGTTTGTCTGCTGTAGAAATGTCATATGATTGGAATAATATAAATAAAATCATATTTTATTTAATAATAGTAATTTATTAATTATTTAAATCTCCTATTTGATGTCTTAAAAAAAGTGGAAATAATTTATTACAAGCTGCAAATTTAACCTATAACGTTAATTTCTGCCGTAATAACGGCTCATTTCAAATGTTAACGTGTTTTTTGTTTTTGTTTTGTTTTTCTCTCTTGATCGGTGATGAAAGCTTATATTGTAAATTCTTTCCAGCATTTCAGTAATAAAAGTGCAGGCTATATCTTTAAAATGCATCCACGTTACAGGGAAACGCAATGATACGGTGCTCAGCTGGGGTCAAAAAGGATATAAACAGTTCATTTTTTTGAAGTGATCTCTTCTTGCAAACTCCGAGATGTGGATTTGGACGGTAATTAAATCACCACAAGACCTTGTGTTTGTCAAAAAACAGGAGGTAATTTGGCTGGGGATTTTTACATGGGTGGTGGGAGAAAAACACTGACATTCTGGATTCGGACGGCAATAAAAACACGGACTAGCCCGTCAATGAGGAAACTACCTTACGACCCCACAAGAAACCGAATAGGGTCATTGACAGCGGCTATCTGTGATTTTATTGCCGTCCGAATCCTGAATGTCAGTGTTTTTCTGCCACCACCCGTGTAAAACACCAAGGTCATGTGGTGATTTAAATACCGTCTGAATCCATGTCTCTGAGTTTTAAATAATAGTAATTATTATTATTTAATTTTTTTTATAAATAAATAAATAAATAAAAATATTTAAAAAAATATATTTTTTAGTATTTAATTCAAATAACATCAAAATATGTAAAAAAAATATATGAATATTATTTAATTTATGTTAATTAAATATTAAAATATATTATTTAATTTTAAAATAGATTTATACTGTTGAATTATATATAAATAAATATATTTTATTATTTGAATTATGAAGATTTATTCATAGCATTCATTTATTTTTATTTTTTAATTCATTGTTTTAAGTTTATTTAATGTATTTGAATTAAATATTTAAAAAATATATATTTAAGTTATTTTAACATTTATTTTAATCTAATAATTTTTTTATTATAAAATGAATATTATTTATATTTTATCACATTATTTTTAAATTAAATTAATACAATTGTTAAATATTTTTTTTAATAGATTTTAATTAAAACAGAGCAGCCACTGTTTGAGTGTGTGACCCTGCACTGATTTGTTTTCAGAGTAAAGAAACGGATGTTACCCACTCCCAAAGCCAAACCCAAGCCTCAGGACAGCGGTGTGCTCCAGCGGACGCCCGTCTCAGTGGACGCCACCCCTCCTCCCGCGGCCACGCCTGCCGTCCCGCGTGCGCCGTCCCCGCCGGAGCCCATCTGCCTTTCGGACTCTCTGGATGAGGATCTGATGGCCCCGTCACTGGACTCCATCTCTCACGCTTTAGCCATGCTCAGCAGTGCCGCCAAAGGCCTGGTGCAGTCCGACAGCCCCCCGTCCGAAACCATCCCGCCCAAACCGACTCAATCCCTACACGCGTCGCCACACCTGGCCAAAAAGAGCACCAATACCCCTCCGCCTCCTTCCCCCAGCATCCTCTCCTCTTCATCTACACCTCCGATCGTAAAAGGCGTGAGCGTCCTGTCTCAGGTTCAGAGACATTCGGTTATTCCCGCCCAGCGGCCGGCAGCCAATCAGCCTAGCAAAATGGGCGTATGCCAGCCGAAGCCCCGCCCACCTCCGACATCATCGCCTCTTCACGCGCCTCAAAAAATCCAGGCGGCTAAAACGGTGGTCGCCATGTCACCGGGTCTCATCAAAACCAGCAATAACAGCTCCTCGCCGCAGTCACGCACACTTCTCACCACTTCCTCGCCGTCGCTTATAAACGTCAAATCCGCGCAGCCTTTCCACGTGACGCCGCCAATCAAAAAGCTTCCGGCCCACGAGTCGCCCAAACCCGGGTTCATCACACCCATGCAGGCCACGCTCACCAAATCGCCGCACAACCCCAGCTCGCCCATCATCAAGCTCACGCCCACCGGCTCGTCCGTCTCCAGACCGCCTACATTACCCAGCATGCACCAGCACACCTCCAAGAGCCCGGGCTTCCATGCGGGGTTCATCGCCGGCGGTTACAGCTCCCCCGTGGGGCAGAAGAATTCCTCTCAGGGCAACAACATCTCCAGCCTCATCACAACAACCGCAGCTGTTGCCAAGCAGCCGGTGACCAGTGTGTCATCAATGGCAGGGACGGCCAATCACAGCCAGCGACACAGACAAGTGGGTGGAGCTAATCAGGGGGTCAAGACAATCACATCGGTGTCTACGGCTGCAGCGGCTCAGCTCTCCCAGGTCAGTCTGTCATTTTTTTTCACATTTTATTAAATCTTAAACAGGTTGTAACCCGAGAACAAAAAGAACTACAAAAATTTGACTGCTTTACGGCATATACGTCACTTCCACCAACACCCACACGTAAATACATAAGACGTACAAAATCATATTATATTTTAGGATGCCTAACATTTCTGTGATATTTGTTTATTTGTCTTGCCTCAAGCTATAATACAAATCAATTTTTCAAATTTGCTGATTCATCTATGGTAGCTTGATATTATAATATTGACGATATATGTTTATTAGATATTGGACAGTATTACAGGTCAGTCCGTCATATTTTATTAAACCTTAATGTATTGATGTATTCGGGTTTTTTTAATATTCAGGGTTCCTACGGGTTTTGGAAAAGTATGGAATTTGATTTGAGCAATTTCCGGGCCTGGAAAAGTATGGAAAAAATAAATCAGAGTATGGAAAAATATTTATGTTTCCAGACTATTGTCCCCATTTCGTTTTCTAAATTTAAAATTAAGAATTTCTAAATGTATGAAATAAATATATAATATATACAATCTTTTTTTCCCCATGGCGCTTGGATCAGTCTGCCAGCGCTGCCGATCGCAATTGATCTCCTGAAGTTTAGGTCTGCAGTGATTGGTTGTTACGTTGTTAGGCGGCCGTTGCCATCACAGCGCCCCTACCTCAAACCGCTTGACTAAAAACTAGGGTTGGTCAATTCCGAAATTTTTGTAATCGATTCCGATATCAATTCCTGTCCGCACTTCGATTCCTTTTCGATTCTTCTTTTTTTAACAAAATCGATGGAGGACCTAGTCCCGGAGTGACCGCAGGATCAGAAACTTTATTTGTAAAATCACTAAAATGAAGACGCATTTCGATAACTGGATGCTCCTGAAATGGCCCATATAGCCCAGAAGTAAATGCGATTTAGCCTAATAAATAAAAAGGATAGCACATTATTCACGGATGTGCATTTATTGCATGTTTAAAACTACATGACATGTTTAAAATGCATGTGCACAGTTAAGTTAAATGACTACGTTCAAATAAGTGCTTTTGCACAGAATGTACGAGGCAAAATAACCACAGTATTAACAAAAACAATAATATAAGAGTGCGCAATTAGATGAGCGAGCAAGTTGCGTTCGTTACTATAGCAACATTAGACTTGGTCATTAGCTGTACTCTCGGCACATTTTCTTTCAGAGTTATCATTAGATTAAAGAAAATAAAAGAAAATAGAAAATTAAAATAAGACCCTCACATCTACATCTGTAAGCAGCTCTCAAAACCTACCGTTGTGGACAACAGAACCATTTCACAATTTAAAATTATGGAGTTTTTGTGTGCAAACTTGTCCACGATGCAGGTATGGTAATAATCAGCAATATGCGTTCACATATTGCTTAATTTGAACGTTTCATACCATAAAAATAAATAGTTAAAATTAGGGTTGGGCATCGAGAACCGGTTCCAACTTGGAACCGTTTAAAAAATAACAATTCCATTGGAATCGTTTAGAAAATTTGTTTTCGGTTCCGATCATCGGTTCCAAACGCGCAAGTTTTGGTTTCCATGGCCACCTGATGAAGCCCGGTAAACGGCGCTCTGAAGTGTGGATTTATTTCACTTTTAAAAAGCCTGGGTCGGCTCAGTGCAACTAGTGTTGTCAAAAATATCGATACTGAAATATCTGAAAAGATACGATAGCCTGCTCAGTTTCTACAGTATCGATCCCAGCTGCACTCTCCTCTCCTTCTCTGACCGACAGCGAGTTGATGCGCAGCCGCATATTCTCACTCAGCCCTGTTACACGGCGAACGCGCTTTCTGCTGGACTTTTCCTTACGACAGCGTGTTAGTGTGTGTGATCGGTCTGAATTTTGCGCGGAATTGCACATAATTCTACGAATCCCTCAGATTTCGCGCTCACATCTGAAGCGCACACACACACACCGTAATAAAGCCCCCTCTGACATACAAGTGCAAATATTTGCTTCTTTTTCCAGCTTATTATTGGTCAAATACAATCAACCAAATTGTCAGTGCACATTTTGAAGAGTATTAATGTAAACACAGTCGTAAACAATTCAGGAAGAAATGAAGACAGCTTTCACATTAACAATTTTTCATGCCAACTGTGCCCTGTTCTGAACTAAACAGCCAGTGTAAAAAATCCCTAAACTAAAAATTCAGAATAAGCAGAGATTTCTATTATTTTAAGAATATAAATAAAGGAGTCAGGTCTTGCTTTACTTTATTCATAAAAAGGACCATGTACAATTTAACATAAAGCTTTCCATTCCATGTATTGTACCAGATTTAGCTCAAAGCTCATTTTCACCCGCAGTCCTCCAGCAGGTCAACATAAACAATAAAGTAACATACACAATACATATATACACAATAAAGACATGCGCATACTGTCACTACAAACAATTAAACAGCAAACACGTCAATCTCTACTAGGGATGCGCGGTATACCGGTACTGGAAAAATACCGGTATATATTTTATTTAAAACGGTACGATATCATTATTTCGGTATATGCTGCTTTTCTGAAGTTCACCGCTAGATGGCAGCGCTCTACCCAAACTGACCCGAAACATCCGGCAAATGTGACAACAGCATAGACGAACAAAATGGATAAAGCAGTTGAATCTCACTCAAGATGCCCAAAACGAATGAATAAAGAGAGGAGTAGAAGTGACATTTGTAATTACTTTGCTTATAAAACTGATGAAGAACCATCAAACCTAGCCCAGCATCTGTCACTATCCTGACATGACGTGAAATGTTGAATCGGATTATGCATTACCTTTTTTTTTTAACCTTGGCTGAAGTCAGCTAATGGACCAGCTTATAGGTTCACTACAAAAGGCAAGTATTTATAAGGCACAAATAAAACGCAGACAATGACTATAAACATACCAATTTATATTTTTTGCTAGATTAAATGAAAATACAAAAGCATCGTTAGCCAAAAGCATTATTAGTTTCATTGTTATCAACATGGTTCTAGTCTGTGTTTCCCGAAATCATTGTTCGAACGAACATCCATAAACATCATCGCAAACTTGTGTGGTGGCAACGATAGCTCTCGACCTGTGCTGCAGATTTTCTTGTTTGCATGACGTGTGGACTTAATAAATCCTTATCTTGAGCAAAATAAAGCAAGCTGACATTCAGTACGATCATATATTTTATTTTGAATTCATACAAATGTCATTCATGTCTTTTAGTTTGTCATGCACCTTTTTTGAAGAGCGCATGTGCGAACATTAAGAATTACGAGCTTATGAACGAATCTGGAAATGAAACCAGGGTGTCCGCGGGGTTTTAAAAAGTATTAAAAAGTGATAAATAAAAATTGTCAAATTTAAGGCCATTAAAAGTGTTAAATGTGGTCTCAGAGGTATATTTTTTTTCCAAATTAGGTATTATTTTTTCAGACCATCAGGTGTCCTATTCTGATTTAAATTCTATCTGCGTTCGCGTTAGTCGTTTAAATATGGGCTTTAGCATATCTGGGCACAGAATCAAAGACCTTTCGTCTCCGTCTCAACCAAGCCTGCAGTCTCCCTCTCATTTACTGAAGCTTTCGCGCCTCGATCGCCCCCTGGTGACCGGTCCCAGTATAGCCGCCCCTCTGTGTTTTCTAATGGACGCGAGGCAAACTAAATAATAAAATTACACTTTAAAAAAATTTCCCCAAAGTTAGTTTATGTCACTGAAGGCAGTTATCATCACGATGATTTCATTTCAGGTGTTCGTTTTTAAAATAAGTTTAGTTTGAGTTAGTTATTTGATGCTATAAAAACAGGGGGCGTGGCGTCATGATTGACAGCTGAGACTGACGGCTTCTCTGAGTGAAGTTGTCACTGAGGCACTAACAGACTTTTTTCGAAATTTTTGGGAGCAGATTGGAGCTTTAGCTTTAATTTCTACATTTCCATAACTGTTTATTTCACACCAACATAATTAATTGTTCTGCATCTGCGAGAGTGTGGGCGGGCTTTTGATATCGCGACTGTACTTCCTGCTCTACTTCCTGCGCTCTACTGCGCAACTCCGGTCCCGAAATCGCTACTGCGCAGACTCGGTCCCAAGATGTCAGCGCCGTGCAAGGCCGCCTGAAAGCTTCAAATATGGCAAGCGGAAACGGATGATGTCGAGTCGTCCATATTTTTTTACGGTCTATGGTCTCAACGTATGTTTGATGCTGACGTCATATTCAGCGGTCGTTCAGCATCATCTCAGACCACTGCGCGCTCAACAGAAGGGGCTGGCTTATGTTTTATTTTAGACTTGCTCCAAGGCATATTTTCAACGACTGTCCTCATAAGAGCAATCTTAAATGATTTATATAAAGTCTAAAATGAACAAAGAGTTGTGAGAGAATGAGGCGCGATCCATAGACAGTGAGATCCGCGTGTCTGTCTGCTCTTAAAGGGACAGCAGCCAATAAAGCTTCCTGTCAGTAAAGTTAAAGAACAAAGGGAACAGAGAAAATGACTCGCTGCTCTTGACTAAATAACTTTTGTAGCTTTAATAAGGATTAACTCTTTAATTTATAGTTTATGCAGTGCAGACTGCATGTAACTTTGATAACTTTATTAAATTTCTGTATATTTCCTAACTGTTCAGACAGGAAGGGCTGGAGTAAACATGACATTTATTATGGGTTTATGTTAGCATTGTTTTAAGTTTACTTAAATTAAAAGCTGTTATATTTTTGAAGCCTAATAATAAATGTAAAAAAAAAAAAATCAGTAGCTGAATTAATATCAGTAATACTGGCCTTCATTCATAAAAAGATGCCATTTAAACAAGTATTTAAAATATACTGTTGTTTCAAAATATATGTTGTTTCTACATTAATTTGATTAACTGTGAAATTATTATGTTAAAAATATATATTAAAAACGTACAAAAACATTTTTTTATTGCGATTAATCACAGAAAAAAATGTGTGATTAATCTAGTTAAAGTTTTTAATCGATTGACAGCACTAGTTTTTAGTATTTTGTTTAATTCAACAACTTATCACAGTTATAGAAATGTAATATTTGGCTCGGGTTTTGTTGTTGGAAAAAAACACTAAATAATTTAATTGCTGAATTACCAATTATTAATGTAAATCAAATGTGTGTGCAGTAATGCTTCTCCTTAACCAACCTTTGTGAATGTTGAGATGTGTTTTACTGTGTCTGAATGATAACTTAATACAGATTTCCTCCTGCTGTCGATTCTAAATCTATTCTTTTTTGTATGTTATATATGTCAAAATCTGTGTAAATAATAGAAAGGTCGCTGATTAACACTTGCAATTCAGTGTCGTGATGGTTTTAAAAAATATTCTGAAGGTAGTAAAAAAGGTATTAAAAAGTATTAAATTTAACTTAAGGATTGCTGTATATACCCTGTTACTCCACCACCTGCATGACATTAACACACCCCAGCCCGTTATAGCTTGCAGTCACGTATGTCGTCGATGTTCTTTAACGGATGAGATCCTGTGGAGATCCTGAAAAACTTGACTCCACAACTGGTGTGATTTTCACAGTTCACGATGCAAGTAGGCATTTTGTTCTTGACGAGAAATTCTCCGGTTAACATACAGTTCAATGGGATGGAATGAACTTTCTGACCCCGACATGCGCACTGTGAATTTTCCAGTGACGTCACCCGTAAAGGGGTCTATACCCTCGATAATATCAGACCGCGTATCAATAAAATGGACCGGTATCAATTTAATAACGGTACTTCGGTATTAGATTGTGGTACCGTACCGAAGCCAACATTGTGGTTTCGAGCCATCCCTAATCTCTACAAAGCTGATTACATTTAAACAAATATTTTAACTGCATTTTAAAAAGACCAATAGATTTACACCCTTTTATACCCTTTGCCAAAGCATTCCAGTGAGTCGTAGCTTTCACAGCAAAGGACGATTGTCCAAAAGCAGAACGGCAAAAAGGAACAGCAGCACTATTTCTCATAGATGATCTAGTGGAGCTCACAGAATTATTAGGACGGAAACTAACAAAGTCACTGAGTACCGAAGGAGCCGCTTCATGCTCTGTTGAGTATGGCTTCATTAATAATAAACACCATGTTGATTAGAGTATTAAAAACTTGAAACAATAATTTAAGAAACTTTTACAACTGATAAAAATGTGCGATTAATTTGCGATTAATCGTGAGTTAAGTCATGACAATATGCGATTAATCGTCATTAAATATTTTGACCGATTGACAGCCCCAATATAATTTAAATATTTTTACTTTATAATTTTTTATATATATATATATATATATATATATATATATATATATATATATATATATATATATATATATATATACAGTCTTGTTCAAAATAATAGCAGTACAATGTGACTAACCAGAATAATCAAGGTTTTTAGTATATTTTTTATTGCTACGTGGCAAACAAGTTACCAGTAGGTTCAGTAGATTGTCAGAAAACAAACAAGACCCAGCATTCATGATATGCACGCTCTTAAGGCTGTGCAATTGGGCAATTAGTTGAAAGGGGTGTGTTCAAAAAAATAGCAGTGTCTACCTTTGACTGTACAAACTCAAAACTATTTTGTACAAACATTTTTTTTTTCTGGGATTTAGCAATCCTGTGAATCACTAAACTAATATTTAGCTGTATGACCACAGTTTTTTAAAACTGCTTGACATCTGTGTGGCATGGAGTCAACCAACTTGTGGCACCTCTCAGCTGTTATTCCACTCCATGATTCTTTAACAACATTCCACAATTCATTCCCATTTCTTGGTTTTGCTTCAGAAACAGCATTTTTGATATCACCCCACAAGTTCTCAATTGGATTAAGGTCTGGAGATTGGGCTGGCCACTCCATAACATTAATTTTGTTGGTTTGGAACCAAGACTTTGCCCGTTTACTAGTGTGTTTTGGGTCATTGTCTTGTTGAAACAACCGTTTCAAGGGCATGTCCTCTTCAGTATAGGGCAACATGACCTCTTCAAGTATTTTAACATATGCAAACTGATCCATGATCCCTGGTATGCGATAAATAGGCCCAACACCATAGTAGGAGAAACATGCCCATATCATGATGCTTGCACCTCCATGCTTCACTGTCTTCACTGTGTACTGTGGCTTGAATTCAGAGTTTGGGGGTCGTCTCACAAACTGCCTGTGGCCCTTGGACCCAAAAAGAACAATTTTACTCTCATCAGTCCACAAAATGTTCCTCCATTTCTCTTTAGGCCAGTTGATGTGTTCTTTGGCAAATTGTAACCTCTTCTGCACATGCCTTTTTTTTAACAGAGGGACTTTGCGGGGGATTCTTGAAAATAGATTAGCTTCACACAGACGTCTTCTAACTGTCACAGTACTTACAGGTAACTCCAGACTGTCTTTGATCATCCTGGAGGTGATCATTGGCTGAGCCTTTGCCATTCTGGTTATTCTTCTATCCATTTTGATGGTTGTCTTCCGTTTTCTTCCACGTCTCTCTGGTTTTGCTCTCCATTTTAAGGCATTGGAGATCATTTTAGCTGAACAGCCTATCATTTTTTGCACCTCTTTATAGGTTTTCCCCTCTCTAATCAACTTTTTAATCAAAGTACGCTGTTCTTCTGAACAATGTCTTGAACGACCCATTTTCCTCAGCTTTCAAATGCATGTTCAACAAGTGTTGGCTTCATCCTTAAATAGGGGCCACCTGATTCACACCTGTTTCTTCACAAAATTGATGACCTCAGTGATTGAAAGCCACACTGCTATTTTTTTGAACACACCCCTTTCAACTAATTCAACTAATTGCCCAATTGCACAGCCTTAAGAACGTGCATATCATGAATGCTGGGTCTCATTTGTTTTCTGAGAATCTACTGAACCTACTGGTAACTTGTTTGCCACGTAGCAATAAAAAATATACGAAAAACCTTGATTATTCTGGTTAGTCACATTGTACTGCTATTATTTTGAACAAGACTGTATATATATATATATATATTAGTGTTGTCAAAAATATCGATATTTCGATATATATCGATACTGGAATATCTGAAACGATACGATTCTCAGTTTTTACAGTATCGATATCAGCTGCGCTCTCCTCTCCGACCGAAAGCGAGTTGACACACACCGGCATATTCTCACTCAGCCCGGTTACCCTCTGAGCACGGCGAGCGCGCGTTCTGCTGGACTTTTTCCTCATGACAGTGTGTTAGTGTTAGTGAGTGATCGGTCTGAATTTCGCGCGGGATTGCACATAAATTAATTCTACTAATCCCCGCAGATTTCGTGCTCCACATCTGAAGCGCACACACATAGCCTACCGTAATAAAGCCGCCTCTGACATGATACAAGTGCAAACATTTGCTTCTTTTTCCAGCTTATTATTGGTCAAATACACTCAAAGGATTATCAGTGCACATCTGGAAGAGTATTAACGTACACACAGTCGCAAACAGTTCAGGAAGAAATGAAGAACGAGTAACAGGAACAGTGTTTAGGATCCACGCGTCTGTTAGTCTTAAAGGGGCCGCAGTCATTTGTTATTCAAACTACAAAAAGACAAACGATCACACTGCTCTTGACTGATCAACTTGTGTAACTTTAATAGTTTCATCTGTACGCTATTGAATTTTTTACAAAGAACATTATCCAATGTTGTTTTAAATGTAATTACTATGCATTTTTTTTAAATTCAGTTCCTTATCTGAATGTTAGACCTACCTGAAAAAATAAAGCAGTCTGTTTAATTTGTATCTTCTATTCTATTGCATTTATTTGTGCTATTGTTTGTAATCTGTTTATTTGTTCTTAGTTTATTACTGTTTACTCGTCTTTTTAAATTCAATTTACCATTCGAAATCAAGCTTTCTTGTGCTGCATGTAAGCTATTGCAACACAATTACCCCATTGTAAAAAATACATTGAGATAGCAAAAATTTGTGAGATAATTTTAATAGTAATTGATCAATTGATCAATAATTGTTCAAATCAAAACGATGGCCAACCCTAAGGAACATGCTGGCCACATGAATTATTAGTAAAAAATAACAATGAATAATAACAAGTTCTGTTGTCATATTAAGCATCTTATCTTATTTATTTATGTATTTATTTATTTTACTGTGGTATCGATTAGTATTGATATATCGATATTTTAGTCTGATATCGTATCGAAGTCATAATTTTGGTATCGTGACAACACTAATATATATATATATATATATATATATATATATATATATTAGGGATGTCAACGATTAATCGATGATCGATTAATTGTCGATAAGACATTTGATCGATAAGACTTATCGATCATCGATTAAGCAGGGTCATGCGCGTGCGTGAGGAAACAGGAGGAAAAATGATGCGAGCGTGCCCGAGTTCTACTAGGGACCATTTTACAGCTGGAGTCACACCTTCATCATGACTGCAAGTCTGCATGTGCATTCGCAGCCTTTTGTTTTGTGCAAATGTAAGTTGTAATATTGTGTTTATATTGTGCAGGCCTATCTTTAGCTGATTTATCTCATAAGGATGCATTTGGTTAATAATTAACGTTAGAGGTGAGCGGTAGTCAAAGCGTGGCGGTGATCGGCTTCAGCTCCAACAGCAACTCACAGCTAATAATGACTATGATTGGGACTGTCATATTACACAACATTAATGAGAACACTATTGTAATAAAACATTGTTAAGTATTTGGGTTTATTTGCCGTGTGTTTCATTGCGTTGATCCAGGAAGAGCGCATGCACAACATGAGTCACACACTCTGACCCGCGCGTGTAACTTGTTCAAGTTCACTTGTGCATTCGCATCAGATTGTGCTGAAGTCATTTGTAATATTACATTTATTTTGTAACGTTATATACAGTCTTGTTCAAAATAATAGCAGTACAATGTGACTAACCAGAATAATCAAGGTTTTTAGTATATTTTTTATTGCTACGTGGCAAACAAGTTACCAGTAGGTTCAGTAGATTGTCAGAAAACAAATGAGACCCAGCATTCATGATATGCACGCTCTTAATGCTGTGCAATTGGGCAATTAGTTGAAAGGGGTGTGTTCAAAAAAATAGCAGTGTCTACCTTTGACTGTACAAACTCAAAACTATTTTGTACAAACATTTTTTTTTCTGGGATTTAGCAATCCTGTGAATCACTAAACTAATATTTAGTTGTATGACCACAGTTTTTTAAAACTGCTTGACATCTGTGTGGCATGGAGTCAACCAACTTGTGGCACCTCTCAGCTGTTATTCCACTCCATGATTCTTTAACAACATTCCACAATTCATTCACATTTCTTGGTTTTGCTTCAGAAACAGCATTTTTGATATCACCCCACAAGTTCTCAATTGGATTAAGGTCTGGAGATTGGGCTGGCCACTCCATAACATTAATTTTGTTGGTTTGGAACCAAGACTTTGCCCGTTTACTAGTGTGTTTTGGGTCATTGTCTTGTTGAAACAACCGTTTCAAGGGCATGTCCTCTTCAGTATAGGGCAACATGACCTCTTCAAGTATTTTAACATATGCAAACTGATCCATGATCCCTGGTATGCGATAAATAGGCCCAACACCATAGTAGGAGAATCATGCCCATATCATGATGCTTGCACCTCCATGCTTCACTGTCTTCACTGTGTACTGTGGCTTGAATTCAGAGTTTGGGGGTCGTCTCACAAACTGCCTGTGGCCCTTGGACCCAAAAAGAACAATTTTACTCTCATCAGTCCACAAAATGTTCCTCCATTTCTCTTTAGGCCAGTTGATGTGTTCTTTGGCAAATTGTAACCTCTTCTGCACATGCCTTTTTTTTAACAGAGGGACTTTGCGGGGGATTCTTGAAAATAGATTAGCTTCACACAGACGTCTTCTAACTGTCACAGTACTTACAGGTAACTCCAGACTGTCTTTGATCATCCTGGAGGTGATCATTGGCTGAGCCTTTGCCATTCTGGTTATTCTTCTATCCATTTTGATGGTTGTCTTCCGTTTTCTTCCACGTCTCTCTGGTTTTGCTCTCCATTTTAAGGCATTGGAGATCATTTTAGCTGAACAGCCTATCATTTTTTGCACCTCTTTATAGGTTTTCCCCTCTCTAATCAACTTTATAATCAAAGTACGCTGCTCTTCTGCACAATGTCTTGAACGACCCATTTTCCTCAGCTTTCAAATGCATGTTCAACAAGTGTTGGCTTCATCCTTAAATAGGGGCCACCTGATTCACACCTGTTTCTTCACAAAATTGATGACCTCAGTGATTGAATGCCACACTGCTATTTTTTTGAACACACCCCTTTCAACTAATTGCCCAATTGCACAGCCTTAAGAGCGTGCATATCATGAATGCTGGGTCTCATTTGTTTTCTGAGAATCTACTGAACCTACTGGTAACTTGTTTGCCACGTAGCAATAAAAAATATACTAAAAAACTTGATTATTCTGGTTAGTCACATTGTACTGCTATTATTTTGAGCAAGACTGTATGTGATCAATCATAAAGGATGCGTTTCTTTTAGCGAAATAAAACGCACTAACAAATGGCTTCAGTCAGTGATGGCTAGCGGTTTTCATTCAGTGCTTCGGCTTTAGCGCATACAGAGCAATGCATAATAACGATGATTGGGACGGTCATATTATATAACAGAAATGAGAACACTGTTTTAATAAATGGTTGTAAAGTCACTGGGTTTAGGTGCCGTTTTCAGAGCGTTGTTCCAGGAAGAGCGCGTCTCCTAATCTGAATATGAATATCAGCAACTCAATTCAAGTTCACTTGTGCAGTCGCATCATTTTGTGCAGATATAATTTGTAATATTTTGTTAACTTTATATAAATCTGATTAATCTCATATAGGAAGCTTTTTGTTGAGTTAAATAACGTGCTAGCTAAGAGTTTCAGTGTAACTTACCGGTGTTAATTCAGCGCATCCGCTTCAGCTCGCGCAGTTCAAACAGCAACGCACGACTAATAATAACTATGATTGGGACTGTCACATTACATAACATTAATGAAAACAATATTTTAATAAATCGTTTTGAATTAACTGGGTTTATTTTTAATTAACGTTGCTCTTGCAAGTGCGTCCACAAATTCTGAATAACAGCGGCGTTCGTGTTGTATTACATGTTATATTCGGTTATTAAATAAGTAATTAAATTAAATTATAAATCGCATCGACTAATTTTACAATCCCATAGCCCTTTGTTTAGATAAAAAAAATCCTTCTCATTAATTTGGTGAAGAACATGGCGTTTTGAGCAGCATTGCACATAGGCCTACTGTCATGCTGTCGGCTATAAGCCACTGCTGTAGACGCATATTTCAGTATTAAGGTTAACGATTAATCGATTAATTGATCGTTAATTTAAACGACGATCGATCATGGTAATTTGTGAAAATTGACATCCCTAATATATATATATATATATATATATATATATATATATATATATATATATATATATATATATATATATATAATATAAAAAATGCGATGTGGTGATTTTAATGATCCTCCCCCAATCTGCAGGTGTCGTCCCCCAGTGCTCTGCTCAGTTCGGCCGGTCCGTCTCTGCCGATGGGCTTCGGGATGTTGGGAGGACTGGTTCCCGTCTCTCTCCCGTTCCAGTTTCCAAACCTGCTGAATCTTCCTTCATCTGTGGTTTCCACGGCGACCACCAGTGGCTCGACCAATCCCAGCAGCTCAGGGTTCAACCTTTCCCAGAGTGAGTCGCTCTTCACACACCACTAAATAACCATATGGGATACTTTATTTTTTTCCTATTGAGGTGAATTGTACGTGCTTTATTAGATCTCACAGATTTGACACATTTAACAAAACAAAAATCCCAAACATGTTTTTTTAATGCTATAATGTAGGGCTGCACGATATTGGAAAAAAATTACATTGCGATATTTTTTTCTCTAACGATATATATTGCGATATTGAGAGCCATCAATCCAGGCTAAAGTTAATAATTACCATTCCGTGATATTAATAATTTCACTAATAAGCAAGCTTCATTACAAGTGACAAAAAGAAATGTTGGAAAGTATGTGCAAACATGAAACTAAACCTCCAGTAGGTGGCAGCAGGTGACCGTCTTAATGAGCGAGTCACTGAGTCGTTCATTCAAACGATTCATTCAAACGCTGAATCGTTCACGCTTGTTATTATGAGCGAGACGTGTTACGGGTCTGCTGTGAACGATTTTCACTGCTGAAATAGAACAACAACACTAAATATTGCATCTAAAATGTAAGTGACTGTGAATGTTAATTAGTTGTTTATGGAACTGTCACATCAGTGTCATTTTCAGTCGTGATGGTATTCAGGAAACCGCTCTAGTGTTGTGATTCCTCCTCGAGAGGCTGCACGAGCGTCAACAGCGCGACCTTATTATCATCAGTTCATCATATATTATCCACAATCGATCGCCACTTACACTAAATTAAAGCACAAACATTCTTGCATTTTGGTGATTCACTAGTTATTTTTTTGTTTTAATCAGGCTCTTGTCCGTCAGGCAAGTAAAATTCTCTTTCACATGTCCTTTCAAAATGTCCGGGACAAGCGTTAATGTCGAGCCCTGCTTTGTATTCGTCGTAAAGATCTTTGTGGTGCCGTTAAAGTGATACTTCACTGCCTTTTCATATTAAACTGTTATTCCCTTAACTTAAACGAGTTGATGCACACCTCTCTCGTCTCAGTGTGCTCTTAATCTCTCTGACACGCAGTGACGATCTGATAGCATTTAGCTTTTAACAGAGATCAAGTTAAAGCAACCAAACACCTCCACGGTTTCCCCTATTTAAATACAGTTACACGAGTAGTTAAACGATCACGTATGGTGACAAAATAAAACGTGGCGCGTTTCTAATCGGATTAGAATCGCAGTAAAAAGTCCCGGCCGAAACATCTTTCCTCACATCTCCCCCTCACTCTCTCATTTCTGTCAATAGGGAGATGTGAGAGAAGATGTTTCGGCCGGGACTTTTTACTGCGCCGAGCCGAAGTACTCTCAGAAGTGCTATTACGCCATACATTATAGTTCTCCTTTTTAATCCGATTAGAGAAGTACCACGTTTTATTTTGTCATCATACGTGATCGTTCAACTACTCGTGTAACTGTATTTAAATAGGGAAACCGTGGAGGTGTTTGGTACTTCTAACTTGATCTCTGTTTGGTACCATAGTGAATGAACTGGGCTTAGTGGGCTAAGCTAAATGCTATCAGATCGTCACAGTGCGTGCACTTAATCTCTCTGACGCACGGAGACGAGAGAGGTATGTAACAGTTTAATATGAAATAACATAGTTTAATATGAAAATGCAGTGAAGTAACCCTTTAAGTGATCGGACAAATTGGTGGTGTTTTCTTGTTTTGTGGCCACAAGACACTCCATGCAAAGTACCTCTTTTTGTTCAACATCCTCCTTTATGTAGCCAAAATAGTCCCAAAAAGGCGACTTCTGGTACAAACTTTTTTTTTTTCCCTCTTCGGATCCTCTTCGTCGCGCATTTTAGCAGTGAATGTTTGGCCGTGAGCGGTGAGCAGCGGCACAGCGAACCAATCACTGTGCAGGCATGAGGAACGTGCATTTCACTGCAGCAACAAACTCTTGAGTGTTTACTGTGTGCTACCGTTCTCTTAATACACCATGGGCTACTACCCTACTACTATCGCACATGCACACATCGCGATGTCGATGTTAAAACAGAATATCGTTCAGCCCTACTATTGGTTGATATATATTGACATTTGAAAGGTAAAGAATTATCCTTGTTTTGTTTTTTTAATCATCAGACTTTTTACATCCCAAAAAAAATCTCCATATTAACCTGGAAAAGCTCCTGCAATTGCTACATTTTGAGAAGAAAATATTAATATAAATATTATATTATACTAAGAAAATATTGTTAAACTGTATAAAATGCGTTTGATTTACTGAGTTTTTATTTAGACTAGTTTGCCATGAAAATACCCATTGGAAACCATTTAAATGAAAACATTTAAACCACTTCAAATTGTGGTCGTTGTTATTTAAAATGTGCATCAGATCTCAGACTTCAGTGTGTGTTGGGAAAATATCTCATTGATTAATGGGCTCACTCTTTAGTTGATGTAAGTACTTGTTAGTCGTGTGTGTTTAGTAGTTGCTGCTGGTGTGTTTTTGTGGCTCATCTTCTGCTCCTCATCCACATCTGATTTCCTCCATTGATCCGTCTCTCTGTCCATCCCATCTCATGCGTGTTGGTGTGTGTCTCTCTGTCCCGTCTCTCCTCAGATGTGTTAAAGGGTCTCATGTCAGGGGCTCAGGCTGCTCTGCCTCCACACTTACAGCTGGCTTTCTCAGGTAAACCCTCTGACCGAAGCCTCCTGCCGTCTGCATGCGTCTTGTTTGCCGCTTTCTTCATCATCTTCTGTTGCGACACGCCGCCCATGTTCAACTTCTGACCGCTCTCTTTATCTCTGCAGATGTCAATCAAACACAGGGGGGCGGAGACTTGCAGAGGAAGTCCTTATGACATCACGGAACTCCGAGCGGATCCAGTGCTGACTGACTCCGCCCACTTATGCATGATCTGCTGGCTGTCCAATAAGATGGAACTGTTTTTTTATACGCATTTGAATATCATGAATAATGTATTAGTTTGAATAACAGTTGTAAATATGTATCAATGTTTACACAGACAGACCTAATCACTGTGGACGGGGAGGGAAACGTGTGTGTGTGTGTGTGTGTGTTTGCATGTTTATTAGCGCGCAGCTTCTGTAAATGAGTTTTTTTTTAATGTGTCGAGTGTTTGAATATTGATGAGCGAGTGAATGTGTACCTCCCTCTCTCGTGTAGGTCAGTGTCTCTGGTGCTGTTCACGAACGAAACGCCCCTTTAAAGTCGAAACAAACTGAAAACCAAATGGCGAATGGGCGATTTGTAATATACTTGAACTTTCAGGATTTGTTTACTTGCGTTTCAGGACACGTGCGAAATAAAAATGCAGAAGCCTTAGTAAAAACACTTTCTGATGTTTTTTTTTTTACCGATTTGGTCGTGCTTTTTCCGCTCAAACACATTTGGCTGTGTTTATAATCCAGATCATGCAGATTCTCCAGGATCAAGTAGGGTCAGCAAATGGGTCATCAATTTGAACTCACTGAAATATGAGTTTTTTTATTGAGGCTTTCTTTAATCATGATGAATTTTTATGATGTTCTCTAAGGTCTATGGCTATTTCTGCGTCCCTGCTGTCTTAATCTGTGCCTTACAATTATCCTTTCATGTTTTAAAAATGAATTTAGTCTGACTGAATTTAATGTAGAGGTGTGTGACCAT
Organism: Pseudorasbora parva; assembly: GCF_024679245.1. Lineage (NCBI taxonomy): Eukaryota > Metazoa > Chordata > Actinopteri > Cypriniformes > Gobionidae > Pseudorasbora > Pseudorasbora parva. The sequence goes on along the minus strand of NW_027125111.1, from coordinate 61,065 downwards.
AAAGTTTAGTTCTAATGGCCCATGACCATTTTGGCATTAGAATGAAATGTTTTGCTCGTTTTTGATGCTGCTTATATTGCACATTGCAAACAATTGCATATAAAATGATAGCCTGACAAGCCGGACCCACATCAAGATGTTTGGTCTGGAAACTCACCATTGACAGCTCAATCTGAGGGGCGGATAAACGGTTGTCTTTCAAACTCCCTCTGCACGCGATAGGATAGCGCTACAACCAACCAGAGCAACGAAGGTGAAGCGGAGCTTGCTGACAGATTAAACCTTCGCCGTATCCGGTCGGCTAAACTACGAACACATCTTCCCTTTTTAAGAATGACTTCAGTGCCGTTCTTTGTTCTTTTCTCAGAGAAAAGCTTAACTCCAAGTCTTCCAGAGTCGCAGTCAAAGCTGATTCGAAAGACCGCCGCCGTTCGCCAGTTTCTGTGTTTACTAGAAGCACGCAAACGCAACTCGGCCCTCATTATGTTAAGCCCCGCCCACCGACTCTATACACGATGTGATTGGCCCGGCAAGAGTTATGCGTTTACAGCTCAGAAGTGTATCGAGAGTTGCTAGACGACACTCACGGGCAGATTAGATTTACTGCCGCTAGGGTGCGTCTAGATTTCTAGGCTATATAAAATGCAGTTCAATTCTGGCCAATTGGCAACAAAAAGCAAAAGTCCAAAAAAGTAAAATGATGGCATACCAGTCAAACATATGATGATAGCCAAAACTTTGATGTAAAAATTGACACAGTCCAAATTACATTAAAAAATAAGTTAAGAGCCTACATAATGTTGACTTTTCAGCTCATTAATTTTGTGTACATTTTGATTTGAGAGCTTGATTTAGACGTAAGCCTGATAGACTTAAGCCCTCTTCACACGGGATTAGTATTATCTGGGGACCGCTGGTGATTTGTAATAATTGCAGAGGTTGTCTGTGATCTTAATCCTGTGTGAATCGGCCCTGTCTGTAATGTGTAAAGTAAAAATGCCCCCGCAAATGACCTACCATATTTCGCTGAACACCGAGGTCCTGTGATGATAGTAGTCCCGTGCGAATCGGCATCTCTGATTTGGCGGGATCGTATATAATTTTTTTCAAGGTTTTGTTTCCTGTGTGCCTTTTTATTATCTATCGCTGAATGGAGGCTGCTTTGGGAGTGTTTGATAGTATTTTGCGTGCTTGTTCATATTGCTCCCCACCATACACATTTAGCAAAAAGAAAAGATTAGCTGGTGATGGATGACATATAGCAGCATGCGGTAAGGAACACTTCCGTTTGATAGCATACAGCTAATGAAAAGAAATTGTCAGAACCGGGAGATAAGCCAGTAAATTCGAGGAACATCCCATGCAAATGCCCCACATGAAAATGAGATGAAGGGGGGCATTTCTAAATCACATGAGGTCCCCAGATAATACTAATCCAGTGCGAATAGGGCTTCAGTCGAAAATTATGACTGTTCAAATTGGCAGTCCAACTAATGACTAAAAAAAAAAAAACTAAATTATAACCATCCAAATTGACAAATTGAGTCTACATTTAGGAAGTCCAAATTAAAGTCATTGACACAATTTTGACTTCCTAAATGTACTCATAAATATTTTGAAATTGTCAATTTAGATGGTTTATTAAAAAAAAATCTAAATGTCATCATTTGGACAGTCAATTTAAATATATTGTATTTTTTACTTCGTCATACTTTTGACAGTCAAAATTGTAACGTGTCAAAATGATGGAATTTAAAACTAAATTGAGTCCAAATTTACATGTCAAAATTATGCTGTTTCAACTGACAGTCCAAATTATGAACTAAAAAAATCTAAACTATAAGTCATGTACAATCAATTTTGAGTCATTTTGACATTTTTGACAAATTTTGATTACTAAATTGAGTCTTCATTTACTTTTCAAGACTTGACAACTGACATTAAAGCCTAAATTTAGACAACTAAATATGACATTGACATTTACAGAGTCAAATCTGAGTGTAAACTGCAGGTCTGCTTAAATAAAAGGTCTAAATTATGACATTAAAATGACAAAGTCAAAACTATGAAAAGTCAAACATAGTCAAAATAGTCACAAAAAAAAGTGTATGATGTTAAAGCGGGGGTGAAACACTCAGTTTCAGTCAATCTCATGTCAATCTTGAGTACCTATAGAGTAGTATTGCATCCTTCATCTCTCCGAAAAGTCTTTAGTTTTATTATATTTATAAAAGAAATATGGGCTGTACCGAGTCTTTCCGGAAAAAACCGAGCGGCTGGAGGCGTATCGTGTGGGCGGAGCTAAAGAATGACGATCGCGCAAAGCGGTGACGTCCTCAAGCGTGGAGAAGCCCATCGCTATCTCAGCTAATACAGATATGATCCACAATCAAATCTGAGGCTGAAATAAACTGAACAGGAGAAACGGCAGCAGCAGGACGTCCGTCTCTGTGGTATGGACTGTATTTAGTGGCCTGTCAACATTTGTGTGTTTACTCGCAGTTTATGAGGACATGATTCGGTTTATGGACTATTGTATGCGACTAAACCTTAGCAGTAGCAAATAAAACGGTTTTGCACGTCAGAGTCAGACTAGTGTTATACAGAGAACAGCAATGGAGTAACCGTTAGCGCATTTGAATGACGAAGCACACGATCGTGTCGTTTACTGATGTTTACTCACGTGACGGTAGCCAACAGCAGAGACATTTGAAGCAGTTTTACTCACCGGCTGCTTCCAAAGCAGGACCGAACCTTTATCGCTGGGACCGCTCCGTCAAAAACACACTTCTTTGGGATGATTTGGTGAAGTCCTGACAGCAGTGACCGTGGAGATCCACTTTGCACGATGTTGTCAAGCTTCTCGTCATTTCTGCGTTCAAATCGGTTCAAATGCAGAGCTGCCTTCCCAGAATGCTGTGCTGAAGCGTTGAAGTCGCTCGACGTCACCCAGAGGAATAAAGTGGAGCGCGGCGCGACAGAAGTGTTCACGGACGACTGGATCTGCAGCTGAGAGAGGCGTGCATTTCCTCTCTCGCTCTAGTCACGCGCACGCACCCTACCGGGTGAAGAGCCCGTACGGCCCATACAAGGACCTTCCGCTCTTATTAACGTCAAGCCGAGCCATACTCGAAAAAAACTCTCCGAATCTTGTGAGAAACCGGAAGGAGTATTTTTAACACAGAAATACTCCATCAAACGTCCAACATTAGTGTTTGAAACTTTGTCTATGTTTAGGATGGGAATCCAAGTCTTTAACAGTGGAAAAAGCTCAGTATGCATGAAACAGCATTTCACCCCCCCTTTAAAATATGACGTCTACAAAAGGTGGAGATTAGTTTCGGCATGATTTGTAAGTATTTATGGTATCCTAACAGTGGTAAAGTGCATGAATGAGTGATCAAGGTGTTGATGTGTAACACACAAGCGAGTCTGCGGTACTGTGACTTTAATTCCATCATCAATCGACATTCAAGTACCAAATCTGTGGAGTACAAAATATCAACAAGGTGACAGAGAGGTTTCTAATGCCATGAAGAACACACTGCAGATCACCTCAGAGAAATAACCAACGGTCAAGCACAGCGCACAAGGTAAAACTCAATCTGCAAACAAAGACGAAGGAGAAGAACAACAGTGTGTGTGAGAGAGAGAGAAAGAGAGAGGATGATGTGGCAGTGTGTCCAGAGGAAGAGCTCCAGTCTATTTGACCAGCGGTCTGGTTTTATCGTCGTCTCCACACTGATGCGCTTTATACTTTTTCACTTCTGCCATGTATTTAGTCCAGGCGTCTCCTTTCCCAGCCTCCACCTGCAGTAAACACACACACACACACAGGTGAGAAAACTACTACAAACATCATCAATAAGGATCTCCTCCTTATTATGACAGCCAAAGTATCATAATAGTCAAAATTAGTCATTTTTTAATTAATTTTGAGTTTGTAATAATTTCAACTTTTTTGTCATAGAGTGTATTTACGACAATTTACGACAGTGTATACTATGACAAAAAAGTGAATTTAGTCAAATATCAAAAAGTCAAAATGGACAAACACAATCAAATTACGACAGTGTATACTTTGATATTTGAATAAATTCACTTTTTTGTCATAGTATACACTGTCGTAATTTGATTGTGTTTGTCCATTTTGACTTTTTGATATTTGAATAAATTCACTTTTTTGTCATAGTATACACTGTCGTAAATTGAATTTTTTTGTCCATTTTGACTTTTTGATATTTGAATAAATTCACTTTTTTGTCATAGTATACACTGTCGTAATTTGATTGTGTTTGTCCATTTTGACTTTTTGATATTTGAATAAATTAACTTTTTTGTCATAGTATACACTGTCGTAATTTGAATTTTTTTGTCCATTTTGACTTTTTGATATTTGAATAAATTCACTTTTTTGTCATAGTATACACTGTCGTAAATTGAATTTTTTTGTCCATTTTGACTTTTTGATATTTGAATAAATTCACTTTTTTGTCATAGTATACACTGTCGTCAATTGAATTTTTTTGTCCATTTTGACTTTTTGATATTTGAATAAATTAACTTTTTTGTCATAGTATACACTGTCGTAATTTGAATTTTTTTGTCCATTTTGACTTTTTGATATTTGAATAAATTCACTTTTTTGTCATAGTATACACTGTCGTCAATTGAATTTTTTTGTCCATTTTGACTTTTTGATATTTGAATAAATTCACTTTGTTGTCATAGTATACACTGTCGTAATTTGATTGTGTTTGTCTATTTTGACTTTTTGATATTTGAATAAATTCACTTTTTTGTCATAGTATACACTGTCGTAAATTGATTGTGTTTGTCTATTTTGACTTTTTGATATTTGAATAAATTCACTTTTTTGTCATAGTATACACTGTCGTAAATTGAATTTTTTGTCCATTTTGACTTTTTGATATTTGAATAAATTCACTTTTTTGTCATAGTATACACTGTCGTAATTTGATTGTGTTTGTCCATTTTGACTTTTTGATATTTGAATAAATTCACTTTTTTGTCATAGTATACACTGTCGTAAATTGAATTTTTTGTCCATTTTGACTTTTTGATATTTGAATAAATGCACTTTTTTTAAATTCACTTTCAAGGGTGTAATTCCAGTGAGGGGTAATTCTGTGTACAAACATTACAATTTTTATAATGTTTGATTTTTAAGGGTGGGGGTGTTACGTGCTTAATTGGTTTCCCTCCCCCTTTCGTTATTGGTTGTTTCTCCCCTTCGCTCTGGTTTGCTTGTCTCTCTTTTGTTCTACTGTCATTCATTTTTAGGTGCTGTGATTGGTTGCTGATCGAGATTACTCCGTATGATGGACAGGGAATTGGACCAATCATCTACTGCGCTTTAATATAAAGGACACCTGGTGGAACAGAAGAAGAGAGGGGCGGAGCTTGTGTGTTTGTTGGCTGGCTGTGCCAGTTGTTTGTTGAGGCTACTGACTTAGTGGTGGTTCGCTTGCTTTTGTGTTTCTTCAGAGAACCTGTTCGATCCAGTGCCGGACCGGAGAGTAGAGAAAAGGGAAGTACGTCACGTGACATACATCTTACACACACTTAGGGTTATGTTCTCTGTTAAACACATTAGGTAAGGAGCGGGTGCAACTTCCTGTATGTTTTTGTTTTTAGTCAGTGAAGCTTAGTTATGGCGTGTTGAGTGCTGAAGATCTCTTTGTTTTTCTTTTCTTTTTAGTTAGTGTAGAGGGAGGGGATTAGTTTAACGGGCTTTGGTTTTGTTGCTTTGTTTATTTAGCACCGCTCGTTTTCCTTCTCTCTTTGGTCTGGTTTAATTAATTAAATCTTGGGTTTTCTTTTGTTTGTTTTTTCGCTTGGTTGTGTATAGATGTAAATATTGGTGGATTGTTTCCTTGCAAGGAAATAGGTTGTGAAAATAAAGCGAACCACTTTTAGAAACCGCTACCTCGTTGTCCTTGGTTCATTCTTCCCATTTATGCCCCAGAGTTCAGAATAAAGAGTTTATATTATGTGCGTCCTCTTCATACCTCTATGTCAACAGGAGACGTAACAGTCATAGTATACACTGTCGTAAATTGAATTTTTTTGTCCATTTTGACTTTTTGATATTTGAATAAATTCACTTTTTTGTCATAGTATACACTGTCGTAAATTGAATTTTTTTGTCCATTTTGACTTTTTGATATTTGAATAAATTCACTTTTTTGTCATAGTATACACTGTCGTAATTTGATTGTGTTTGTCTATTTTGACTTTTTGATATTTGAATAAATTCACTTTTTTGTCATAGTATACACTGTCGTAATTTGATTGTGTTTGTCCATTTTGACTTTTTGATATTTGAATAAATTCACTTTTTTGTCATAGTATACACTGTAGTAAATTGAATTTTTTTGTCCATTTTGACTTTTTGATATTTGAATAAATTCACTTTTTTGTAATAGTATACAATGTCGTAAATTGAATTTTTTTGTCCATTTTGACTTTTTGATATTTGAATAAATTCACTTTTTTGTCATAGTATACACTGTCGTAATTTGATTGTGTTTGTCCATTTTGACTTTTTGATATTTGAATAAATTCACTTTTTTGTCATAGTATACACTGTCGTAATTTGATTGTGTTTGTCTATTTTGACTTTTTGATATTTGAATAAATTCACTTTTTTGTCATAGTATACACTGTCGTAAATTGAATTTTTTTGTCCATTTTGACTTTTTGATATTTGAATAAATTCACTTTTTTGTCATAGTATACACTGTCGTAATTTGATTGTGTTTGTCCATTTTGACTTTTTGATATTTGAATAAATTCACTTTTTTGTCATGGTATACACTGTCGTAATTTGATTGTGTTTGGCCATTATGACTTTTTGATATTTGAATAAATTCACTTTTTTGTCATAGTATACACTGTCGTAATTTGAATGTGTTTGTCTATTTTGACTTTTTGATATTTGAATAAATTCACTTTTTTGTCATAGTATACACTGTCGTAAATTGAATTTTTTTGTCCATTTTGACTTTTTGATATTTGAATAAATTCACTTTTTTGTCATAGTATACACTGTCGTAATTTGATTGTGTTTGTCCATTTTGACTTTTTGATATTTGAATAAATTCACTTTTTTGTCATAGTATACACTGTCGTAATTTGATTGTGTTTGTCTATTTTGACTTTTTGATATTTGAATAAATTCACTTTTTTGTCATAGTATACACTGTCGTAAATTTAATTTTTTGTCCATTTTGACTTTTTGATATTTGAATAAATTAACTTTGTCATAGTAAACACTGTCGTAAATTTAATTTTTTGTCCATTTTGACTTTTTGATATTTGAATAAATTCACTTTTTTTTCATAGTATACACTGTCGTAATTTGTCCATTTTGACTTTTTGATATTTGAATAAATTCACTTTTTTGTCATAGTATACACTGTCGTAATTTGAATGTGTTTGTCCATTTTGACTTTTTGATATTTGAATAAATTCACTTTTTTGTCATAGTATACACTGTCGTAATTTGAATGTGTTTGTCCATTTTGACTTTTTGATATTTGAATAAATTCACTTTTTTGTCATAGTATACACTGTCGTAATTTGATTGTGTTTGTCCATTTTGACTTTTTGATATTTGAATAAATTAAATTTTTTGTCATAGTAAACACTGTCGTAAATTTAATTTGTCCATTTTGACTTTTTGATATTTGAATAAATTCACTTTTTTGTCATAGTATACACTGTCGTCAATTTAATTTTTTTGTCCATTTTGACTTTTTGATATTTGAATAAATTCACTTTTTTGTCATAGTATACACTGTCGTAATTTGATTGTGTTTGTCTATTTTGAGTTTTTGATATTTGAATAAATTCACTTTGTTGTCATAGTATACACTGTCGTAATTTGAATGTGTTTGTCCATTTTGACTTTTTGATATTTGAATAAATTCACTTTTTTGTCATAGTATACACTGTCGTAATTTGATTGTGTTTGTCCATTTTGACTTTGATATTTGAATAAATTCACTTTTTTGTCATAGTATACACTGTCGTAAATTGAATTTTTTTGTCCATTTTGACTTTTTGATATTTGAATAAATTCACTTTTTTGTCATAGTATACACTGTCGTAATTTGATTGTGTTTGTCTATTTTGAGTTTTTGATATTTGAATAAATTCACTTTGTTGTCATAGTATACACTGTCGTAATTTGAATGTGTTTGTCCATTTTGACTTTTTGATATTTGAATAAATTCACTTTTTTGTCATAGTATACACTGTCGTAATTTGATTGTGTTTGTCCATTTTGACTTTGATATTTGAATAAATTCACTTTTTTGTCATAGTGTACACTGTCGTAAATTGAATTTTTTTGTCCATTTTGACTTTTTGATATTTGAATAAATTCACTTTGTCATAGTATACACTGTCGTAATTTGAATTTTTTTGTCCATTTTGACTTTGATATTTGAATAAATTCACTTTTTTGTCATAGTATACACTGTCGTCAATTGAATTTTTTTGTCCATTTTGACTTTTTGATATTTGAATAAATTCACTTTTTTGTCATAGTATACACTGTCGTAATTTGATTGTGTTTGTCCATTTTGACTTTTTGATATTTGAATAAATTCACTTTTTTGTCATAGTATACACTGTCGTAATTTGATTGTGTTTGTCTATTTTGACTTTTTGATATTTGAATAAATTCAGTTTTTTGTCATAGTATACACTGTCGTCAATTTAATTTTTTGTCCATTTTGACTTTTTGATATTTGAATAAATTCACTTTTTTGTCATAGTATACACTGTCGTAAATTGAATTTTTTTGTCCATTTTGACTTTTTGATATTTGAATAAATTCACTTTTTTGTCATAGTATACACTGTCGTCAATTTAAATTTTTTGTCCATTTTGACTTTTTGATATTTGAATAAATTCACTTTTTTGTCATAGTATACACTGTCGTAATTTGATTGTGTTTGTCCATTTTGACTTTTTGATATTTGAATAAATTCACTTTTTTGTCATAGTATACACTGTCGTAATTTGATTGTGTTTGTCCATTTTGACTTTTTGATATTTTAATAAATTCACTTTTTTGTCATAGTATACACTGTCGTCAATTTAATTTTTTGTCCATTTTGACTTTTTGATATTTGAATAAATTCACTTTTTTGTCATAGTATACACTGTCGTAAATTGAATTTTTTTGTCCATTTTGACTTTTTGATATTTGAATAAATTCACTTTTTTGTCATAGTATACACTGTCGTAATTTGATTGTGTTTGTCTATTTTGACTTTTTGATATTTGAATAAATTCACTTTTTTGTCATAGTATACACTGTCGTAATTTGATTGTGTTTGTCCATTTTGACTTTTTGATATTTGAATAAATTCACTTTTTTGTCATAGTATACACTGTCGTAAATTGAATTTTTTTGTCCATTTTGACTTTTTGATATTTGAATAAATTAACTTTTTTGTCATAGTATACACTGTCGTAAATTGAATTTTTTTGTCCATTTTGACTTTTTGATATTTGAATAAATTCACTTTTTTGTCATAGTATACACTGTCGTAAATTGAATTTTTTTGTCCATTTTGACTTTTTGATATTTGAATAAATTAACTTTTTTGTCATAGTATACACTGTCGTAAATTGAATTTTTTTGTCCATTTTGACTTTTTGATATTTGAATAAATTCACTTTTTTGTCATAGTATACACTGTCGTAATTTGATTGTGTTTGTCTATTTTGACTTTTTGATATTTGAATAAATTCACTTTTTTGTCATAGTATACACTGTCGTAATTTGATTGTGTTTGTCCATTTTGACTTTTTGATATTTGAATAAATTCACTTTTTTGTCATAGTATACACTGTCGTAAATTGAATTTTTTTGTCCATTTTGACTTTTTGATATTTGAATAAATTAACTTTTTTGTCATAGTGTACACTGTCGTAATTTGATTGTGTTTGTCTATTTTGACTTTTTGATATTTGAATAAATTCACTTTTTTGTCATAGTATACACTGTCGTAAATTGAATTTTTTTGTCCATTTTGACTTTTTGATATTTGAATAAATTAACTTTTTTGTCATAGTATACACTGTCGTAATTTGATTGTGTTTGTCCATTTTGACTTTTTGATATTTGAATAAATTCACTTTTTTGTCATAGTATACACTGTCGTAAATTGATTGTGTTTGTCTATTTTGACTTTTTGATATTTGAATAAATTCACTTTTTTGTCATAGTATACACTGTCGTAATTTGATTGTGTTTGTCCATTTTGACTTTTTGATATTTGAATAAATTCACTTTTTTGTCATAGTATACACTGTCGTAATTTGATTGTGTTTGTCTATTTTGACTTTTTGATATTTGAATAAATTCACTTTTTTGTCATAGTATACACTGTCGTAAATTGAATTTTTTTGTCCATTTTGACTTTGATATTTGAATAAATTCACTTTTTTGTCATAGTATACACTGTCGTAAATTGATTGTGTTTGTCTATTTTGACTTTTTGATATTTGAATAAATTCACTTTTTTGTCATAGTATACACTGTCGTAATTTGATTGTGTTTGTCTATTTTGACTTTTTGATATTTGAATAAATTCACTTTTTTGTCATAGTATACACTGTCGTAATTTGAATTTTTTTGTCCATTTTGACTTTTTGATATTTGAATAAATTAACTTTTTTGTCATAGTATACACTGTCGTAAATTGAATTTTTTTGTCCATTTTGACTTTTTGATATTTGAATAAATTCACTTTTTTGTCATAGTATACACTGTCGTAAATTGAATTTTTTTGTCCATTTTGACTTTTTGATATTTGAATAAATTCACTTTTTTGTCATAGTATACACTGTCGTAAATTGATTGTGTTTGTCCATTTTGACTTTTTGATATTTGAATAAATTCACTTTTTTGTCATAGTGGACACTGTCGTAATTTGATTGTGTTTGTCTATTTTGACTTTTTGATATTTGAATAAATTCACTTTTTTGTCATAGTATACACTGTCGTAATTTGAATGTGTTTGTCCATTTTGACTTTTTGATATTTGAATAAATTAACTTTTTTGTCATAGTATACACTGTCGTAATTTGAATGTGTTTGTCCATTTTGACTTTTTGATATTTGAATAAATTAACTTTTTTGTCATAGTATACACTGTCGTAATTTGATTGTGTTTGTCCATTTTGACTTTTTGATATTTGAATAAATTAAATTTTTTGTCATAGTAAACACTGTCGTAAATTTAATTTGTCCATTTTGACTTTTTGATATTTGAATAAATTCACTTTTTTGTCATAGTATACACTGTCGTAATTTGTCCATTTTGACTTTTTGATATTTGAATAAATTCACTTTTTTGTCATAGTATACACTGTCGTAATTTGAATGTGTTTGTCCATTTTGACTTTTTGATATTTGAATAAATTCACTTTTTTGTCATAGTATACACTGTCGTAAATTGAATTTTTTTGTCCATTTTGACTTTGATATTTGAATAAATTCACTTTTTTGTCATAGTATACACTGTCGTAATTTGATTGTATTTGTCTATTTTGACTTTTTGATATTTGAATAAATTCACTTTTTTGTCATAGTATACACTGTCGTAATTTGATTGTGTTTGTCCATTTTGACTTTTTGATATTTGAATAAATTCACTTTTTTGTCATAGTATACACTGTCGTAATTTGATTGTGTTTGTCCATTTTGACTTTTTGATATTTGAATAAATTCACTTTTTTGTCATAGTATACACTGTCGTAATTTGATTGTGTTTGTCTATTTTGACTTTTTGATATTTGAATAAATTCACTTTTTTGTAATAGTATAAACTGTCGTAAATTGAATTTTTTTGTCTATTTTGACTTTTTGATATTTGAATAAATTCACTTTTTTGTCATAGTGGACACTGTCGTAATTTGATTGTGTTTGTCCATTTTGACTTTTTGATATTTGAATAAATTCACTTTTTTGTCATAGTATACACTGTCGTAATTTGATTGTGTTTGTCTATTTTGACTTTTTGATATTTGAATAAATTCACTTTTTTGTCATAGTATACACTGTCGTAAATTTAATTTTTTTGTCCATTTTGACTTTTTGATATTTGAATAAATTAACTTTTTTGTCATAGTATACACTGTCGTAATTTGATTGTGTTTGTCTATTTTGACTTTTTGATATTTGAATAAATTAACTTTTTTGTCATAGTATACACTGTCGTAATTTGATTGTGTTTGTCTATTTTGACTTTTTGATATTTGAATAAATTCACTTTTTTGTCATAGTATACACTGTCGTAAATTGAATTTTTTTGTCCATTTTGACTTTGATATTTGAATAAATTCACTTTGTTGTCATAGTATACACTGTCGTAATTTGATTGTGTTTGTCCATTTTGACTTTTTGATATTTGAATAAATTCACTTTTTTGTCATAGTATACACTGTCGTAATTTGATTGTGTTTGTCCATTTTGACTTTTTGATATTTGAATAAATTCACTTTTTTGTCATAGTATACACTGTCGTAATTTGATTGTGTTTGTCCATTTTGACTTTTTGATATTTGAATAAATTCACTTTTTTGTCATAGTATACACTGTCGTAATTTGATTGTGTTTGTCTATTTTGACTTTTTGATATTTGAATAAATTCACTTTTTTGTCATAGTATACACTGTCGTAAATTGAATTTTTTTGTCCATTTTGACTTTGATATTTGAATAAATTCACTTTGTTGTCATAGTATACACTGTCGTAATTTGATTGTGTTTGTCCATTTTGACTTTTTGATATTTGAATAAATTCACTTTTTTGTCATAGTATACACTGTCGTAATTTGATTGTGTTTGTCCATTTTGACTTTTTGATATTTGAATAAATTCACTTTTTTGTCATAGTATACACTGTCGTAATTTGATTGTGTTTGTCCATTTTGACTTTTTGATATTTGAATAAATTCACTTTTTTGTCATAGTATACACTGTCGTAAATTGATTGTGTTTGTCTATTTTGACTTTTTGATATTTGAATAAATTCACTTTTTTGTCATAGTATACACTGTCGTAATTTGAATGTGTTTGTCCATTTTGACTTTTTGATATTTGAATAAATTCACTTTTTTGTCATAGTATACACTGTCGTAATTTGATTGTGTTTGTCCATTTTGACTTTGATATTTGAATAAATTCACTTTTTTGTCATAGTATACACTGTCGTAAATTGAATTTTTTTGTCCATTTTGACTTTTTGATATTTGAATAAATTCACTTTTTTGTCATAGTATACACTGTCGTAATTTGATTGTGTTTGTCTATTTTGACTTTTTGATATTTGAATAAATTCACTTTTTTGTCATAGTATACACTGTCGTCAATTTAATTTTTTTGTCCATTTTGACTTTTTGATATTTGAATAAATTCACTTTTTTGTCATAGTATACACTGTCGTAATTTGATTGTGTTTGTCCATTTTGACTTTTTGATATTTTAATAAATTCACTTTTTTGTCATAGTATACACTGTCGTCAATTAAATTTTTTGTCCATTTTGACTTTTTGATATTTGAATAAATTCACTTTTTTTGTCATAGTAAACACTGTCGTAATTTGAATGTGTTTGTCCATTTTGACTTTTTGATATTTGAATAAATTCACTTTTTTGTCATAGTATACACTGTCGTAATTTGATTGTGTTTGTCTATTTTGACTTTTTGATATTTGAATAAATTCACTTTTTTGTCATAGTATACACTGTCGTAAATTGAATTTTTTTGTCCATTTTGACTTTTTGATATTTGAATAAATTCACTTTGTCATAGTATACACTGTCGTAATTTGAATTTTTTTGTCCATTTTGACTTTGATATTTGAATAAATTCACTTTTTTGTCATAGTATACACTGTCGTCAATTGAATTTTTTTGTCCATTTTGACTTTTTGATATTTGAATAAATTCACTTTTTTGTCATAGTATACACTGTCGTAATTTGATTGTGTTTGTCCATTTTGACTTTTTGATATTTGAATAAATTCACTTTTTTGTCATAGTATACACTGTCGTAATTTGATTGTGTTTGTCTATTTTGACTTTTTGATATTTGAATAAATTCAGTTTTTTGTCATAGTATACACTGTCGTCAATTTAATTTTTTGTCCATTTTGACTTTTTGATATTTGAATAAATTCACTTTTTTGTCATAGTATACACTGTCGTAAATTGAATTTTTTTGTCCATTTTGACTTTTTGATATTTGAATAAATTCACTTTTTTGTCATAGTATACACTGTCGTCAATTTAAATTTTTTGTCCATTTTGACTTTTTGATATTTGAATAAATTCACTTTTTTGTCATAGTATACACTGTCGTAATTTGATTGTGTTTGTCCATTTTGACTTTTTGATATTTGAATAAATTCACTTTTTTGTCATAGTATGCACTGTCGTAATTTGATTGTGTTTGTCCATTTTGACTTTTTGATATTTTAATAAATTCACTTTTTTGTCATAGTATACACTGTCGTCAATTTAATTTTTTGTCCATTTTGACTTTTTGATATTTGAATAAATTCACTTTTTTGTCATAGTATACACTGTCGTAAATTGAATTTTTTTGTCCATTTTGACTTTTTGATATTTGAATAAATTCACTTTTTTGTCATAGTATACACTGTCGTAATTTGATTGTGTTTGTCTATTTTGACTTTTTGATATTTGAATAAATTCACTTTTTTGTCATAGTATACACTGTCGTAATTTGATTGTGTTTGTCCATTTTGACTTTTTGATATTTGAATAAATTCACTTTTTTGTCATAGTATACACTGTCGTAAATTGAATTTTTTTGTCCATTTTGACTTTTTGATATTTGAATAAATTAACTTTTTTGTCATAGTATACACTGTCGTAAATTGAATTTTTTTGTCCATTTTGACTTTTTGATATTTGAATAAATTCACTTTTTTGTCATAGTATACACTGTCGTAAATTGAATTTTTTTGTCCATTTTGACTTTTTGATATTTGAATAAATTCACTTTTTTGTCATAGTATACACTGTCGTAAATTGAATTTTTTTGTCCATTTTGACTTTTTGATATTTGAATAAATTCACTTTTTTGTCATAGTATACACTGTCGTAATTTGATTGTGTTTGTCTATTTTGACTTTTTGATATTTGAATAAATTCACTTTTTTGTCATAGTATACACTGTCGTAATTTGATTGTGTTTGTCCATTTTGACTTTTTGATATTTGAATAAATTCACTTTTTTGTCATAGTATACACTGTCGTAAATTGAATTTTTTTGTCCATTTTGACTTTTTGATATTTGAATAAATTAACTTTTTTGTCATAGTGTACACTGTCGTAATTTGATTGTGTTTGTCTATTTTGACTTTTTGATATTTGAATAAATTCACTTTTTTGTCATAGTATACACTGTCGTAAATTGAATTTTTTTGTCCATTTTGACTTTTTGATATTTGAATAAATTAACTTTTTTGTCATAGTATACACTGTCGTAATTTGATTGTGTTTGTCCATTTTGACTTTTTGATATTTGAATAAATTCACTTTTTTGTCATAGTATACACTGTCGTAATTTGATTGTGTTTGTCTATTTTGACTTTTTGATATTTGAATAAATTCACTTTTTTGTCATAGTATACACTGTCGTAATTTGATTGTGTTTGTCTATTTTGACTTTTTGATATTTGAATAAATTCACTTTTTTGTCATAGTATACACTGTCGTAAATTGAATTTTTTTGTCCATTTTGACTTTGATATTTGAATAAATTCACTTTTTTGTCATAGTATACACTGTCGTAAATTGATTGTGTTTGTCCATTTTGACTTTTTGATATTTGAATAAATTCACTTTTTTGTCATAGTATACACTGTCGTAATTTGATTGTGTTTGTCTATTTTGACTTTTTGATATTTGAATAAATTCACTTTTTTGTCATAGTATACACTGTCGTAATTTGAATTTTTTTGTCCATTTTGACTTTTTGATATTTGAATAAATTAACTTTTTTGTCATAGTATACACTGTCGTAAATTGAATTTTTTTGTCCATTTTGACTTTTTGATATTTGAATAAATTCACTTTTTTGTCATAGTATACACTGTCGTAATTTGATTGTGTTTGTCCATTTTGACTTTTTGATATTTGAATAAATTCACTTTTTTGTCATAGTATACACTGTCGTAAATTGAATTTTTTTGTCCATTTTGACTTTTTGATATTTGAATAAATTCACTTTTTTGTCATAGTATACACTGTCGTAATTTGATTGTGTTTGTCCATTTTGACTTTTTGATATTTGAATAAATTCACTTTTTTGTCATAGTATACACTGTCGTAAATTGATTGTGTTTGTCCATTTTGACTTTTTGATATTTGAATAAATTCACTTTTTTGTCATAGTGGACACTGTCGTAATTTGATTGTGTTTGTCTATTTTGACTTTTTGATATTTGAATAAATTCACTTTTTTGTCATAGTATACACTGTCGTAATTTGAATGTGTTTGTCCATTTTGACTTTTTGATATTTGAATAAATTCACTTTTTTGTCATAGTATACACTGTCGTAATTTGATTGTGTTTGTCCATTTTGACTTTTTGATATTTGAATAAATTCACTTTTTTGTCATAGTATACACTGTCGTAATTTGAATGTGTTTGTCCATTTTGACTTTTTGATATTTGAATAAATTCACTTTTTTGTCATAGTATACACTGTCGTAAATTGAATTTTTTTGTCCATTTTGACTTTGATATTTGAATAAATTCACTTTTTTGTCATAGTATACACTGTCGTAATTTGATTGTGTTTGTCTATTTTGACTTTTTGATATTTGAATAAATTCACTTTTTTGTCATAGTATACACTGTCGTAATTTGATTGTGTTTGTCCATTTTGACTTTTTGATATTTGAATAAATTCACTTTTTTGTCATAGTATACACTGTCGTAAATTGAATTTTTTTGTCCATTTTGACTTTTTGATATTTGAATAAATTCACTTTTTTGTCATAGTATACACTGTCGTAATTTGATTGTGTTTGTCCATTTTGACTTTTTGATATTTGAATAAATTCACTTTTTTGTCATAGTATACACTGTCGTAAATTGAATTTTTTTGTCCATTTTGACTTTTTGATATTTGAATAAATTCACTTTTTTGTCATAGTATACACTGTCGTAATTTGATTGTGTTTGTCCATTTTGACTTTTTGATATTTGAATAAATTCACTTTTTTGTCATAGTATACACTGTCGTAAATTGATTGTGTTTGTCCATTTTGACTTTTTGATATTTGAATAAATTCACTTTTTTGTCATAGTGGACACTGTCGTAATTTGATTGTGTTTGTCTATTTTGACTTTTTGATATTTGAATAAATTCACTTTTTTGTCATAGTATACACTGTCGTAATTTGAATGTGTTTGTCCATTTTGACTTTTTGATATTTGAATAAATTCACTTTTTTGTCATAGTATACACTGTCGTAATTTGATTGTGTTTGTCTATTTTGACTTTTTGATATTTGAATAAATTCACTTTTTTGTCATAGTATACACTGTCGTAAATTGAATTTTTTTGTCCATTTTGACTTTTTGATATTTGAATAAATTCACTTTTTTGTCATAGTATACACTGTCGTAAATTGAATTTTTTTGTCCATTTTGACTTTTTGATATTTGAATAAATTCACTTTTTTGTCATAGTATACACTGTCGTAAATTGAATTTTTTTGTCCATTTTGACTTTTTGATATTTGAATAAATTCACTTTTTTGTCATAGTATACACTGTCGTAATTTGATTGTGTTTGTCCATTTTGACTTTTTGATATTTGAATAAATTCACTTTTTTGTCATAGTATACACTGTCGTAATTTGATTGTGTTTGTCTATTTTGACTTTTTGATATTTGAATAAATTAACTTTTTTGTCATAGTAAACACTGTCGTAAATTTAATTTGTCCATTTTGACTTTTTGATATTTGAATAAATTCACTTTTTTGTCATAGTATACACTGTCGTAATTTGTCCATTTTGACTTTTTGATATTTGAATAAATTCACTTTTTTGTCATAGTGTACACTGTCGTAATTTGATTGTGTTTGTCCATTTTGACTTTTTGATATTTGAATAAATTCACTTTTTTGTCATAGTATACACTGTCGTAATTTGATTGTGTTTGTCCATTTTGACTTTTTGATATTTGAATAAATTCACTTTTTTGTCATAGTATACACTGTCGTAATTTGATTGTGTTTGTCCATTTTGACTTTTTGATATTTGAATAAATTCACTTTTTTGTCATAGTATACACTGTCGTCAATTTAATTTTTTGTCCATTTTGACTTTTTGATATTTGAATAAATTCACTTTTTTGTCATAGTATACACTGTCGTAAATTGAATTTTTTTGTCCATTTTGACTTTTTGATATTTGAATAAATTCACTTTTTTGTCATAGTATACACTGTCGTCAATTTAATTTTTTGTCCATTTTGACTTTTTGATATTTGAATAAATTCACTTTTTTGTCATAGTGTACACTGTCGTAATTTGATTGTGTTTGTCCATTTTGACTTTTTGATATTTGAATAAATTCACTTTTTTGTCATAGTATACACTGTCGTAATTTGATTGTGTTTGTCTATTTTGACTTTTTGATATTTGAATAAATTCACTTTTTTGTCATAGTATACACTGTCGTAATTTGATTGTTTGTCCATTTTGACTTTTTGATATTTGAATAAATTCACTTTTTTGTCATAGTATACACTGTCGTAAATTGTGTTTGGCCATTATGACTTTTTGATATTTGAATAAATTCACTTTTTTGTCATAGTATACACTGTCGTAATTTGAATTTTTTTGTCCATTTTGACTTTTTGATATTTGAATAAATTCACTT
Organism: Pseudorasbora parva; assembly: GCF_024679245.1. Classification (NCBI taxonomy): domain Eukaryota; kingdom Metazoa; phylum Chordata; class Actinopteri; order Cypriniformes; family Gobionidae; genus Pseudorasbora; species Pseudorasbora parva. The sequence continues at coordinate 42,086 of NW_027125111.1, read as the reverse complement.
TTTTGTCATAGTATACAATGTCGTAAATTGAATTTTTTTGTCCATTTTGACTTTTTGATATTTGAATAAATTCACTTTTTTGTCATAGTATACACTGTCGTAATTTGATTGTGTTTGTCCATTTTGACTTTTTGATATTTGAATAAATTCACTTTTTTGTCATAGTATACACTGTCGTAATTTGATTGTGTTTGTCTATTTTGACTTTTTGATATTTGAATAAATTCACTTTTTTGTCATAGTATACACTGTCGTAAATTTAATTTTTTGTCCATTTTGACTTTTTGATATTTGAATAAATTCACTTTTTTGTCATAGTATACACTGTCGTAATTTGTCCATTTTGACTTTTTGATATTTGAATAAATTCACTTTTTTGTCATAGTATACACTGTCGTAATTTGAATGTGTTTGTCCATTTTGACTTTTTGATATTTGAATAAATTAACTTTTTTGTCATAGTATACACTGTCGTAATTTGATTGTGTTTGTCCATTTTGACTTTTTGATATTTGAATAAATTAAATTTTTTGTCATAGTAAACACTGTCGTAAATTTAATTTGTCCATTTTGACTTTTTGATATTTGAATAAATTCACTTTTTTGTCATAGTATACACTGTCGTAATTTGTCCATTTTGACTTTTTGATATTTGAATAAATTCACTTTTTTGTCATAGTATACACTGTCGTAATTTGAATGTGTTTGTCCATTTTGACTTTTTGATATTTGAATAAATTCACTTTTTTGTCATAGTATACACTGTCGTAATTTGAATGTGTTTGTCTATTTTGACTTTTTGATATTTGAATAAATTCACTTTTTTGTCATAGTATACACTGTCGTAATTTGAATTTTTTTGTCTATTTTGACTTTTTGATATTTGAATAAATTCACTTTTTTGTCATAGTATACACTGTCGTAATTTGATTGTGTTTGTCTATTTTGACTTTTTGATATTTGAATAAATTCACTTTTTTGTCATAGTATACACTGTCGTAATTTGTCCATTTTGACTTTTTGATATTTGAATAAATTCACTTTTTTGTCATAGTATACACTGTCGTAATTTGAATGTGTTTGTCCATTTTGACTTTTTGATATTTGAATAAATTCACTTTTTTGTCATAGTATACACTGTCGTAAATTGAATTTTTTTGTCCATTTTGACTTTGATATTTGAATAAATTCACTTTTTTGTCATAGTATACACTGTCGTAATTTGATTGTATTTGTCTATTTTGACTTTTTGATATTTGAATAAATTCACTTTTTTGTCATAGTATACACTGTCGTAATTTGATTGTGTTTGTCCATTTTGACTTTTTGATATTTGAATAAATTCACTTTTTTGTCATAGTATACACTGTCGTAATTTGAATTTTTTTGTCTATTTTGACTTTTTGATATTTGAATAAATTCACTTTTTTGTCATAGTATACACTGTCGTAATTTGATTGTGTTTGTCTATTTTGACTTTTTGATATTTGAATAAATTCACTTTTTTGTCATAGTATACACTGTCGTAAATTTAATTTTTTTGTCCATTTTGACTTTTTGATATTTGAATAAATTCACTTTTTTGTCATAGTATACACTGTCGTAATTTGATTGTGTTTGTCTATTTTGACTTTTTGATATTTGAATAAATTAACTTTTTTGTCATAGTATACACTGTCGTAATTTGATTGTGTTTGTCTATTTTGACTTTTTGATATTTGAATAAATTCACTTTTTTGTCATAGTATACACTGTCGTAAATTGAATTTTTTTGTCCATTTTGACTTTGATATTTGAATAAATTCACTTTGTTGTCATAGTATACACTGTCGAAATTTGATTGTGTTTGTCCATTTTGACTTTTTGATATTTGAATAAATTAACTTTTTTGTCATAGTATACACTGTCGTAATTTGATTGTGTTTGTCCATTTTGACTTTTTGATATTTGAATAAATTCACTTTTTTGTCATAGTATACACTGTCGTAATTTGATTGTGTTTGTCCATTTTGACTTTTTGATATTTGAATAAATTCACTTTTTTGTCATAGTATACACTGTCGTAATTTGATTGTGTTTGTCTATTTTGACTTTTTGATATTTGAATAAATTCACTTTTTTGTCATAGTATACACTGTCGTAAATTGATTGTGTTTGTCTATTTTGACTTTTTGATATTTGAATAAATTCACTTTTTTGTCATAGTATACACTGTCGTAAATTGAATTTTTTTGTCCATTTTGACTTTTTGATATTTGAATAAATTCACTTTTTTGTCATAGTATACACTGTCGTAATTTGATTGTGTTTGTCTATTTTGACTTTTTGATATTTGAATAAATTCACTTTTTTGTCATAGTATACACTGTCGTCAATTTAATTTTTTGTCCATTTTGACTTTTTGATATTTGAATAAATTCACTTTTTTGTCATAGTATACACTGTCGTAATTTGAATGTGTTTGTCCATTTTGACTTTTTGATATTTGAATAAATTCACTTTTTTGTCATAGTATACACTGTCGTAATTTGATTGTGTTTGTCCATTTTGACTTTGATATTTGAATAAATTCACTTTTTTGTCATAGTATACACTGTCGTAAATTGAATTTTTTTGTCCATTTTGACTTTTTGATATTTGAATAAATTCACTTTTTTGTCATAGTATACACTGTCGTAATTTGATTGTGTTTGTCTATTTTGACTTTTTGATATTTGAATAAATTCACTTTTTTGTCATAGTATACACTGTCGTAAATTGAATTTTTTTGTCCATTTTGACTTTTTGATATTTGAATAAATTCACTTTTTTGTCATAGTATACACTGTCGTAAATTGAATTTTTTTGTCCATTTTGACTTTTTGATATTTGAATAAATTCACTTTTTTGTCATAGTATACACTGTCGTAAATTGAATTTTTTTGTCCATTTTGACTTTTTGATATTTGAATAAATTCACTTTGTCATAGTATACACTGTCGTCAATTGAATTTTTTTGTCCATTTTGACTTTTTGATATTTGAATAAATTCACTTTTTTGTCATAGTATACACTGTCGTAATTTGATTGTGTTTGTCCATTTTGACTTTTTGATATTTGAATAAATTCACTTTTTTGTCATAGTGGACACTGTCGTAATTTGATTGTGTTTGTCCATTTTGACTTTTTGATATTTGAATAAATTCACTTTTTTGTCATAGTATACACTGTCGTAATTTGATTGTGTTTGTCCATTTTGACTTTTTGATATTTGAATAAATTCACTTTTTTGTCATAGTATACACTGTCGTAATTTGATTGTGTTTGTCCATTTTGACTTTTTGATATTTTAATAAATTCACTTTTTTGTCATAGTATACACTGTCGTCAATTTAATTTTTTGTCCATTTTGACTTTTTGATATTTGAATAAATTCACTTTTTTGTCATAGTATACACTGTCGTAAATTGAATTTTTTTGTCCATTTTGACTTTTTGATATTTGAATAAATTCACTTTTTTGTCATAGTATACACTGTCGTCAATTTAATTTTTTTGTCCATTTTGACTTTTTGATATTTGAATAAATTCACTTTTTTGTCATAGTATACACTGTCGTAATTTGATTGTGTTTGTCCATTTTGACTTTTTGATATTTTAATAAATTCACTTTTTTGTCATAGTATACACTGTCGTCAATTTAATTTTTTGTCCATTTTGACTTTTTGATATTTGAATAAATTCACTTTTTTGTCATAGTATACACTGTCGTAAATTGAATTTTTTTGTCCATTTTGACTTTTTGATATTTGAATAAATTCACTTTTTTGTCATAGTATACACTGTCGTAATTTGATTGTGTTTGTCTATTTTGACTTTTTGATATTTGAATAAATTCACTTTTTTGTCATAGTATACACTGTCGTAATTTGATTGTGTTTGTCCATTTTGACTTTTTGATATTTGAATAAATTCACTTTTTTGTCATAGTATACACTGTCGTAAATTGAATTTTTTTGTCCATTTTGACTTTTTGATATTTGAATAAATTCACTTTTTTGTCATAGTATACACTGTCGTAAATTGAATTTTTTTGTCCATTTTGACTTTTTGATATTTGAATAAATTCACTTTTTTGTCATAGTATACACTGTCGTAAATTGAATTTTTTTGTCCATTTTGACTTTTTGATATTTGAATAAATTAACTTTTTTGTCATAGTATACACTGTCGTAAATTGAATTTTTTTGTCCATTTTGACTTTTTGATATTTGAATAAATTCACTTTTTTGTCATAGTATACACTGTCGTAATTTGATTGTGTTTGTCTATTTTGACTTTTTGATATTTGAATAAATTCACTTTTTTGTCATAGTATACACTGTCGTAATTTGATTGTGTTTGTCCATTTTGACTTTTTGATATTTGAATAAATTCACTTTTTTGTCATAGTATACACTGTCGTAAATTGAATTTTTTTGTCCATTTTGACTTTTTGATATTTGAATAAATTAACTTTTTTGTCATAGTGTACACTGTCGTAATTTGATTGTGTTTGTCTATTTTGACTTTTTGATATTTGAATAAATTCACTTTTTTTTCATAGTATACACTGTCGTAAATTGAATTTTTTTGTCCATTTTGACTTTTTGATATTTGAATAAATTAACTTTTTTGTCATAGTATACACTGTCGTAATTTGATTGTGTTTGTCCATTTTGACTTTTTGATATTTGAATAAATTCACTTTTTTGTCATAGTATACACTGTCGTAATTTGATTGTGTTTGTCTATTTTGACTTTTTGATATTTGAATAAATTCACTTTTTTGTCATAGTATACACTGTCGTAATTTGATTGTGTTTGTCTATTTTGACTTTTTGATATTTGAATAAATTCACTTTTTTGTCATAGTATACACTGTCGTAAATTGAATTTTTTTGTCCATTTTGACTTTGATATTTGAATAAATTCACTTTTTTGTCATAGTATACACTGTCGTAAATTGATTGTGTTTGTCCATTTTGACTTTTTGATATTTGAATAAATTCACTTTTTTGTCATAGTATACACTGTCGTAATTTGATTGTGTTTGTCTATTTTGACTTTTTGATATTTGAATAAATTCACTTTTTTGTCATAGTATACACTGTCGTAATTTGAATTTTTTTGTCCATTTTGACTTTTTGATATTTGAATAAATTAACTTTTTTGTCATAGTATACACTGTCGTAAATTGAATTTTTTTGTCCATTTTGACTTTTTGATATTTGAATAAATTCACTTTTTTGTCATAGTATACACTGTCGTAATTTGATTGTGTTTGTCTATTTTGACTTTTTGATATTTGAATAAATTCACTTTTTTGTCATAGTATACACTGTCGTAATTTGATTGTGTTTGTCTATTTTGACTTTTTGATATTTGAATAAATTCACTTTTTTGTCATAGTATACACTGTCGTAAATTGAATTTTTTTGTCCATTTTGACTTTTTGATATTTTAATAAATTCACTTTTTTGTCATAGTATACACTGTCGTAATTTGATTGTGTTTGTCTATTTTGACTTTTTGATATTTGAATAAATTCACTTTTTTGTCATAGTATACACTGTCGTAATTTGATTGTGTTTGTCCATTTTGACTTTTTGATATTTGAATAAATTCACTTTTTTGTCATAGTATACACTGTCGTAAATTGAATTTTTTTGTCCATTTTGACTTTTTGATATTTGAATAAATTCACTTTTTTGTCATAGTATACACTGTCGTAAATTGATTGTGTTTGTCCATTTTGACTTTTTGATATTTGAATAAATTCACTTTTTTGTCATAGTGGACACTGTCGTAATTTGATTGTGTTTGTCTATTTTGACTTTTTGATATTTGAATAAATTCACTTTTTTGTCATAGTATACACTGTCGTAATTTGAATGTGTTTGTCCATTTTGACTTTTTGATATTTGAATAAATTCACTTTTTTGTCATAGTATACACTGTCGTAATTTGATTGTGTTTGTCCATTTTGACTTTTTGATATTTGAATAAATTCACTTTTTTGTCATAGTATACACTGTCGTAATTTGAATGTGTTTGTCCATTTTGACTTTTTGATATTTGAATAAATTCACTTTTTTGTCATAGTATACACTGTCGTAAATTGAATTTTTTTGTCCATTTTGACTTTGATATTTGAATAAATTCACTTTTTTGTCATAGTATACACTGTCGTAATTTGATTGTGTTTGTCTATTTTGACTTTTTGATATTTGAATAAATTCACTTTTTTGTCATAGTATACACTGTCGTAATTTGAATGTGTTTGTCCATTTTGACTTTTTGATATTTGAATAAATTCACTTTTTTGTCATAGTATACACTGTCGTAATTTGAATGTGTTTGTCTATTTTGACTTTTTGATATTTGAATAAATTCACTTTTTTGTCATAGTATACACTGTCGTAATTTGATTGTGTTTGTCTATTTTGACTTTTTGATATTTGAATAAATTCACTTTTTTGTCATAGTATACACTGTCGTAATTTGAATGTGTTTGTCTATTTTGACTTTTTGATATTTGAATAAATTCACTTTTTTGTCATAGTATACACTGTCGTAATTTGAATGTGTTTGTCTATTTTGACTTTTTGATATTTGAATAAATTCACTTTTTTGTCATAGTATACACTGTCGTAATTTGATTGTGTTTGTCTATTTTGACTTTTTGATATTTGAATAAATTCACTTTTTTGTCATAGTATACACTGTCGTAAATTGATTGTGTTTGTCCATTTTGACTTTTTGATATTTGAATAAATTCACTTTTTTGTCATAGTATACACTGTCGTAAATTGAATTTTTTTGTCCATTTTGACTTTGATATTTGAATAAATTCACTTTTTTGTCATAGTATACACTGTCGAAATTTGATTGTGTTTGTCCATTTTGACTTTTTGATATTTGAATAAATTCACTTCACTGTCGAAATTTGATTGTGTTTGTCCATTTTGACTTTTTGATATTTGAATAAATTCACTTTTTTGTCATAGTATACACTGTCGTAATTTGAATGTGTTTGTCCATTTTGACTTTTTGATATTTGAATAAATTCACTTTTTTGTCATAGTATACACTGTCGTAAATTGAATTTTTTTGTCCATTTTGACTTTTTGATATTTGAATAAATTCACTTTTTTGTCATAGTATACACTGTCGTAAATAGAATTTTTTTGTCCATTTTGACTTTTTGATATTTGAATAAATTCACTTTTTTGTCATAGTATACACTGTCGTCAATTGAATTTTTTTGTCCATTTTGACTTTGATATTTGAATAAATTCACTTTGTTGTCATAGTATACACTGTCGTAATTTGATTGTGTTTGTCTATTTTGACTTTTTGATATTTGAATAAATTCACTTTTTTGTCATAGTATACACTGTCGTAAATTGATTGTGTTTGTCCATTTTGACTTTTTGATATTTGAATAAATTCACTTTTTTGTCATAGTGTACACTGTCGTAATTTGATTGTGTTTGTCTATTTTGACTTTTTGATATTTGAATAAATTCACTTTTTTGTCATAGTATACACTGTCGTAAATTGATTGTGTTTGTCTATTTTGACTTTTTGATATTTGAATAAATTCACTTTTTTGTCATAGTATACACTGTCGTAAATTGAATTTTTTGTCCATTTTGACTTTTTGATATTTGAATAAATGCACTTTTTTTAAATTCACTTTCAAGGGTGTAATTCCAGTGAGGGGTAATTCTGTGTACAAACATTACAATTTTTATAATGTTTGATTTTTAAGGGTGGGGGTGTTACGTGCTTAATTGGTTTCCCTCCCCCTTTCGTTATTGGTTGTTTCTCCCCTTCGCTCTGGTTTGCTTGTCTCTCTTTTGTTCTACTGTCATTCATTTTTAGGTGCTGTGATTGGTTGCTGATCGAGATTACTCCGTATGATGGACAGGGAATTGGACCAATCATCTACTGCGCTTTAATATAAAGGACACCTGGTGGAACAGAAGAAGAGAGGGGCGGAGCTTGTGTGTTTGTTGGCTGGCTGTGCCAGTTGTTTGTTGAGGCTACTGACTTAGTGGTGGTTCGCTTGCTTTTGTGTTTCTTCAGAGAACCTGTTCGATCCAGTGCCGGACCGGAGAGTAGAGAAAAGGGAAGTACGTCACGTGACATACATCTTACACACACTTAGGGTTATGTTCTCTGTTAAACACATTAGGTAAGGAGCGGGTGCAACTTCCTGTATGTTTTTGTTTTTAGTCAGTGAAGCTTAGTTATGGCGTGTTGAGTGCTGAAGATCTCTTTGTTTTTCTTTTCTTTTTAGTTAGTGTAGAGGGAGGGGATTAGTTTAACGGGCTTTGGTTTTGTTGCTTTGTTTATTTAGCACCGCTCGTTTTCCTTCTCTCTTTGGTCTGGTTTAATTAATTAAATCTTGGGTTTTCTTTTGTTTGTTTTTTCGCTTGGTTGTGTATAGATGTAAATATTGGTGGATTGTTTCCTTGCAAGGAAATAGGTTGTGAAAATAAAGCGAACCACTTTTAGAAACCGCTACCTCGTTGTCCTTGGTTCATTCTTCCCATTTATGCCCCAGAGTTCAGAATAAAGAGTTTATATTATGTGCGTCCTCTTCATACCTCTATGTCAACAGGAGACGTAACAGTCATAGTATACACTGTCGTAAATTGAATTTTTTTGTCCATTTTGACTTTTTGATATTTGAATAAATTCACTTTTTTGTCATAGTATACACTGTCGTAAATTGAATTTTTTTGTCCATTTTGACTTTTTGATATTTGAATAAATTCACTTTTTTGTCATAGTATACACTGTCGTAAATTGAATTTTTTTGTCCATTTTGACTTTTTGATATTTGAATAAATTCACTTTTTTGTCATAGTATACACTGTCGTAAATTGAATTTTTTTGTCCATTTTGACTTTTTGATATTTGAATAAATTCACTTTTTTGTCATAGTATACACTGTCGTAATTTGATTGTGTTTGTCCATTTTGACTTTTTGATATTTGAATAAATTCACTTTTTTGTCATAGTATACACTGTCGTAATTTGATTGTGTTTGTCCATTTTGACTTTTTGATATTTGAATAAATTCACTTTTTTGTCATAGTATACACTGTCGTAATTTGATTGTGTTTGTCCATTTTGACTTTTTGATATTTGAATAAATTCACTTTTTTGTCATAGTATACACTGTCGTCAATTTAATTTTTTGTCCATTTTGACTTTTTGATATTTGAATAAATTCACTTTTTTGTCATAGTATACACTGTCGTAAATTGAATTTTTTTGTCCATTTTGACTTTTTGATATTTGAATAAATTCACTTTTTTGTAATAGTATACACTGTCGTAAATTGAATTTTTTTGTCCATTTTGACTTTTTGATATTTGAATAAATTCACTTTTTTGTCATAGTATACACTGTCGTAATTTGATTGTGTTTGTCTATTTTGACTTTTTGATATTTGAATAAATTTACTTTTTTGTCATAGTATACACTGTCGTAATTTGATTGTTTGTCCATTTTGACTTTTTGATATTTGAATAAATTCACTTTTTTGTCATAGTATACACTGTAGTAAATTGAATTTTTTTGTCCATTTTGACTTTTTGATATTTGAATAAATTCACTTTTTTGTAATAGTATACAATGTCGTAAATTGAATTTTTTTGTCCATTTTGACTTTTTGATATTTGAATAAATTCACTTTTTTGTCATAGTATACACTGTCGTAATTTGATTGTGTTTGTCCATTTTGACTTTTTGATATTTGAATAAATTCACTTTTTTGTCATAGTATACACTGTCGTAATTTGATTGTGTTTGTCTATTTTGACTTTTTGATATTTGAATAAATTCACTTTTTTGTCATAGTATACACTGTCGTAAATTTAATTTTTTGTCCATTTTGACTTTTTGATATTTGAATAAATTAACTTTTTTGTCATAGTATACACTGTCGTAAATTGTGTTTGGCCATTATGACTTTTTGATATTTGAATAAATTCACTTTTTTGTCATAGTATACACTGTCGTAATTTGATTGTGTTTGTCTATTTTGACTTTTTGATATTTGAATAAATTCACTTTTTTGTCATAGTATACACTGTCGTAAATTGAATTTTTTTGTCCATTTTGACTTTTTGATATTTGAATAAATTCACTTTTTTGTAATAGTATACAATGTAGTAAATTGAATTTTTTTGTCCATTTTGACTTTTTGATATTTGAATAAATTCACTTTTTTGTCATAGTATACACTGTCGTAATTTGATTGTGTTTGTCCATTTTGACTTTTTGATATTTGAATAAATTCACTTTTTTGTCATAGTATACACTGTCGTAATTTGATTGTGTTTGTCTATTTTGACTTTTTGATATTTGAATAAATTCACTTTTTTGTCATAGTATACACTGTCGTAATTTGATTGTGTTTGTCTATTTTGACTTTTTGATATTTGAATAAATTCACTTTTTTGTCATAGTATACACTGTCGTAAATTTAATTTTTTGTCCATTTTGACTTTTTGATATTTGAATAAATTAACTTTTTTGTCATAGTAAACACTGTCGTAAATTTAATTTTTTGTCCATTTTGACTTTTTGATATTTGAATAAATTCACTTTTTTGTCATAGTATACACTGTCGTAATTTGAATGTGTTTGTCCATTTTGACTTTTTGATATTTGAATAAATTCACTTTTTTGTCATAGTATACACTGTCGTAATTTGATTGTGTTTGTCCATTTTGACTTTTTGATATTTGAATAAATTAACTTTTTTGTCATAGAATACACTGTCGTAATTTGATTGTGTTTGTCCATTTTGACTTTTTGATATTTGAATAAATTCACTTTTTTGTCATAGTATACACTGTCGTAATTTGAATGTGTTTGTCCATTTTGACTTTTTGATATTTGAATAAATTCACTTTTTTGTCATAGTATACACTGTCGTAATTTGATTGTGTTTGTCCATTTTGACTTTTTGATATTTGAATAAATTAAATTTTTTGTCATAGTAAACACTGTCGTAAATTTAATTTGTCCATTTTGACTTTTTGATATTTGAATAAATTCACTTTTTTGTCATAGTATACACTGTCGTAATTTGATTGTGTTTGTCCATTTTGACTTTTTGATATTTGAATAAATTCACTTTTTTGTCATAGTATACACTGTCGTAAATTGAATTTGTCCATTTTGACTTTTTGATATTTGAATAAATTAAATTTTTTGTCATAGTAAACACTGTCGTAAATTTAATTTGTCCATTTTGACTTTTTGATATTTGAATAAATTCACTTTTTTGTCATAGTATACACTGTCGTAATTTGTCCATTTTGACTTTTTGATATTTGAATAAATTCACTTTTTTGTCATAGTATACACTGTCGTAATTTGATTGTGTTTGTCCATTTTGACTTTTTGATATTTGAATAAATTCACTTTTTTGTCATAGTATACACTGTCGTAATTTGATTGTGTTTGTCCATTTTGACTTTTTGATATTTGAATAAATTCACTTTTTTGTCATAGTATACACTGTCGTAAATTGAATTTTTTTGTCCATTTTGACTTTTTGATATTTGAATAAATTCACTTTTTTGTAATAGTATACACTGTCGTAATTTGATTGTGTTTGTCTATTTTGACTTTTTGATATTTGAATAAATTCACTTTTTGTCATAGTATACACTGTCGTAATTTGATTGTTTGTCCATTTTGACTTTTTGATATTTGAATAAATTCACTTTTTTGTCATAGTATACACTGTCGTAAATTGTGTTTGGCCATTATGACTTTTTGATATTTGAATAAATTCACTTTTTTGTCATAGTATACACTGTCGTAATTTGAATTTTTTTGTCCATTTTGACTTTTTGATATTTGAATAAATTCACTTTTTTGTCATAGTATACAATGTCGTAAATTGAATTTTTTTGTCCATTTTGACTTTTTGATATTTGAATAAATTCACTTTTTTGTCATAGTATACACTGTCGTAATTTGATTGTGTTTGTCCATTTTGACTTTTTGATATTTGAATAAATTCACTTTTTTGTCATAGTATACACTGTCGTAATTTGATTGTGTTTGTCTATTTTGACTTTTTGATATTTGAATAAATTCACTTTTTTGTCATAGTATACACTGTCGTAAATTTAATTTTTTGTCCATTTTGACTTTTTGATATTTGAATAAATTCACTTTTTTGTCATAGTATACACTGTCGTAATTTGATTGTGTTTGTCTATTTTGACTTTTTGATATTTGAATAAATTCACTTTTTTGTCATAGTATACACTGTCGTAAATTTAATTTTTTGTCCATTTTGACTTTTTGATATTTGAATAAATTAACTTTTTTGTCATAGTATACACTGTCGTAATTTGATTGTGTTTGTCCATTTTGACTTTTTGATATTTGAATAAATTAAATTTTTTGTCATAGTAAACACTGTCGTAAATTTAATTTTTTGTCCATTTTGACTTTTTGATATTTGAATAAATTCACTTTTTTGTCATAGTATACACTGTCGTAATTTGATTGTGTTTGTCTATTTTGACTTTTTGATATTTGAATAAATTCACTTTTTTGTCATAGTATACACTGTCGTAAATTGAATTTTTTTGTCCATTTTGACTTTGATATTTGAATAAATTCACTTTTTTGTCATAGTATACACTGTCGTAAATTGATTGTGTTTGTCCATTTTGACTTTTTGATATTTGAATAAATTCACTTTTTTGTCATAGTATACACTGTCGTAATTTGATTGTGTTTGTCTATTTTGACTTTTTGATATTTGAATAAATTCACTTTTTTGTCATAGTATACACTGTCGTAATTTGAATTTTTTTGTCCATTTTGACTTTTTGATATTTGAATAAATTAACTTTTTTGTCATAGTATACACTGTCGTAAATTGAATTTTTTTGTCCATTTTGACTTTTTGATATTTGAATAAATTCACTTTTTTGTCATAGTATACACTGTCGTAATTTGATTGTGTTTGTCTATTTTGACTTTTTGATATTTGAATAAATTCACTTTTTTGTCATAGTATACACTGTCGTAATTTGATTGTGTTTGTCTATTTTGACTTTTTGATATTTGAATAAATTCACTTTTTTGTCATAGTATACACTGTCGTAAATTGAATTTTTTTGTCCATTTTGACTTTTTGATATTTTAATAAATTCACTTTTTTGTCATAGTATACACTGTCGTAATTTGATTGTGTTTGTCTATTTTGACTTTTTGATATTTGAATAAATTCACTTTTTTGTCATAGTATACACTGTCGTAATTTGATTGTGTTTGTCCATTTTGACTTTTTGATATTTGAATAAATTCACTTTATTGTCATAGTATACACTGTCGTAATTTGATTGTGTTTGTCTATTTTGACTTTTTGATATTTGAATAAATTCACTTTTTTGTCATAGTATACACTGTCGTAATTTGATTGTGTTTGTCTATTTTGACTTTTTGATATTTGAATAAATTCACTTTTTTGTCATAGTATACACTGTCGTAATTTGATTGTGTTTGTCCATTTTGACTTTTTGATATTTGAATAAATTCACTTTTTTGTCATAGTATACACTGTCGTAAATTGAATTTTTTTGTCCATTTTGACTTTTTGATATTTGAATAAATTCACTTTTTTGTCATAGTATACACTGTCGTAAATTGATTGTGTTTGTCCATTTTGACTTTTTGATATTTGAATAAATTCACTTTTTTGTCATAGTGGACACTGTCGTAATTTGATTGTGTTTGTCTATTTTGACTTTTTGATATTTGAATAAATTCACTTTTTTGTCATAGTATACACTGTCGTAATTTGAATGTGTTTGTCCATTTTGACTTTTTGATATTTGAATAAATTCACTTTTTTGTCATAGTATACACTGTCGTAATTTGATTGTGTTTGTCCATTTTGACTTTTTGATATTTGAATAAATTCACTTTTTTGTCATAGTATACACTGTCGTAATTTGAATGTGTTTGTCCATTTTGACTTTTTGATATTTGAATAAATTCACTTTTTTGTCATAGTATACACTGTCGTAAATTGAATTTTTTTGTCCATTTTGACTTTGATATTTGAATAAATTCACTTTTTTGTCATAGTATACACTGTCGTAATTTGATTGTGTTTGTCTATTTTGACTTTTTGATATTTGAATAAATTCACTTTTTTGTCATAGTATACACTGTCGTAATTTGAATGTGTTTGTCCATTTTGACTTTTTGATATTTGAATAAATTCACTTTTTTGTCATAGTATACACTGTCGTAATTTGAATGTGTTTGTCTATTTTGACTTTTTGATATTTGAATAAATTCACTTTTTTGTCATAGTATACACTGTCGTAATTTGATTGTGTTTGTCTATTTTGACTTTTTGATATTTGAATAAATTCACTTTTTTGTCATAGTATACACTGTCGTAATTTGAATGTGTTTGTCTATTTTGACTTTTTGATATTTGAATAAATTCACTTTTTTGTCATAGTATACACTGTCGTAATTTGAATGTGTTTGTCTATTTTGACTTTTTGATATTTGAATAAATTCACTTTTTTGTCATAGTATACACTGTCGTAATTTGATTGTGTTTGTCTATTTTGACTTTTTGATATTTGAATAAATTCACTTTTTTGTCATAGTATACACTGTCGTAAATTGATTGTGTTTGTCCATTTTGACTTTTTGATATTTGAATAAATTCACTTTTTTGTCATAGTATACACTGTCGTAAATTGAATTTTTTTGTCCATTTTGACTTTGATATTTGAATAAATTCACTTTTTTGTCATAGTATACACTGTCGAAATTTGATTGTGTTTGTCCATTTTGACTTTTTGATATTTGAATAAATTCACTTCACTGTCGAAATTTGATTGTGTTTGTCCATTTTGACTTTTTGATATTTGAATAAATTCACTTTTTTGTCATAGTATACACTGTCGTAATTTGAATGTGTTTGTCCATTTTGACTTTTTGATATTTGAATAAATTCACTTTTTTGTCATAGTATACACTGTCGTAAATTGAATTTTTTTGTCCATTTTGACTTTGATATTTGAATAAATTCACTTTTTTGTCATAGTATACACTGTCGTAAATAGAATTTTTTTGTCCATTTTGACTTTTTGATATTTGAATAAATTCACTTTTTTGTCATAGTATACACTGTCGTAAATAGAATTTTTTTGTCCATTTTGACTTTTTGATATTTGAATAAATTCACTTTTTTGTCATAGTATACACTGTCGTCAATTGAATTTTTTTGTCCATTTTGACTTTGATATTTGAATAAATTCACTTTGTTGTCATAGTATACACTGTCGTAATTTGATTGTGTTTGTCTATTTTGACTTTTTGATATTTGAATAAATTCACTTTTTTGTCATAGTATACACTGTCGTAAATTGATTGTGTTTGTCCATTTTGACTTTTTGATATTTGAATAAATTCACTTTTTTGTCATAGTGTACACTGTCGTAATTTGATTGTGTTTGTCTATTTTGACTTTTTGATATTTGAATAAATTCACTTTTTTGTCATAGTATACACTGTCGTAAATTGATTGTGTTTGTCTATTTTGACTTTTTGATATTTGAATAAATTCACTTTTTTGTCATAGTATACACTGTCGTAAATTGAATTTTTTGTCCATTTTGACTTTTTGATATTTGAATAAATGCACTTTTTTTAAATTCACTTTCAAGGGTGTAATTCCAGTGAGGGGTAATTCTGTGTACAAACATTACAATTTTTATAATGTTTGATTTTTAAGGGTGGGGGTGTTACGTGCTTAATTGGTTTCCCTCCCCCTTTCGTTATTGGTTGTTTCTCCCCTTCGCTCTGGTTTGCTTGTCTCTCTTTTGTTCTACTGTCATTCATTTTTAGGTGCTGTGATTGGTTGCTGATCGAGATTACTCCGTATGATGGACAGGGAATTGGACCAATCATCTACTGCGCTTTAATATAAAGGACACCTGGTGGAACAGAAGAAGAGAGGGGCGGAGCTTGTGTGTTTGTTGGCTGGCTGTGCCAGTTGTTTGTTGAGGCTACTGACTTAGTGGTGGTTCGCTTGCTTTTGTGTTTCTTCAGAGAACCTGTTCGATCCAGTGCCGGACCGGAGAGTAGAGAAAAGGGAAGTACGTCACGTGACATACATCTTACACACACTTAGGGTTATGTTCTCTGTTAAACACATTAGGTAAGGAGCGGGTGCAACTTCCTGTATGTTTTTGTTTTTAGTCAGTGAAGCTTAGTTATGGCGTGTTGAGTGCTGAAGATCTCTTTGTTTTTCTTTTCTTTTTAGTTAGTGTAGAGGGAGGGGATTAGTTTAACGGGCTTTGGTTTTGTTGCTTTGTTTATTTAGCACCGCTCGTTTTCCTTCTCTCTTTGGTCTGGTTTAATTAATTAAATCTTGGGTTTTCTTTTGTTTGTTTTTTCGCTTGGTTGTGTATAGATGTAAATATTGGTGGATTGTTTCCTTGCAAGGAAATAGGTTGTGAAAATAAAGCGAACCACTTTTAGAAACCGCTACCTCGTTGTCCTTGGTTCATTCTTCCCATTTATGCCCCAGAGTTCAGAATAAAGAGTTTATATTATGTGCGTCCTCTTCATACCTCTATGTCAACAGGAGACGTAACAGTCATAGTATACACTGTCGTAAATTGAATTTTTTTGTCCATTTTGACTTTTTGATATTTGAATAAATTCACTTTTTTGTCATAGTATACACTGTCGTAAATTGAATTTTTTTGTCCATTTTGACTTTTTGATATTTGAATAAATTCACTTTTTTGTCATAGTATACACTGTCGTAAATTGAATTTTTTTGTCCATTTTGACTTTTTGATATTTGAATAAATTCACTTTTTTGTCATAGTATACACTGTCGTAAATTGAATTTTTTTGTCCATTTTGACTTTTTGATATTTGAATAAATTCACTTTTTTGTCATAGTATACACTGTCGTCAATTGAATTTTTTTGTCCATTTTGACTTTGATATTTGAATAAATTCACTTTTTTGTCATAGTATACACTGTCGTAATTTGATTGTGTTTGTCCATTTTGACTTTTTGATATTTGAATAAATTCACTTTTTTGTCATAGTATACACTGTCGTAATTTGATTGTGTTTGTCCATTTTGACTTTTTGATATTTGAATAAATTCACTTTTTTGTCATAGTATACACTGTCGTAATTTGATTGTGTTTGTCCATTTTGACTTTTTGATATTTGAATAAATTCACTTTTTTGTCATAGTATACACTGTCGTCAATTTAATTTTTTGTCCATTTTGACTTTTTGATATTTGAATAAATTCACTTTTTTGTCATAGTATACACTGTCGTAAATTGAATTTTTTTGTCCATTTTGACTTTTTGATATTTGAATAAATTCACTTTTTTGTAATAGTATACACTGTCGTAAATTGAATTTTTTTGTCCATTTTGACTTTTTGATATTTGAATAAATTCACTTTTTTGTCATAGTATACACTGTCGTAATTTGATTGTGTTTGTCTATTTTGACTTTTTGATATTTGAATAAATTCACTTTTTTGTCATAGTATACACTGTAGTAAATTGAATTTTTTTGTCCATTTTGACTTTTTGATATTTGAATAAATTCACTTTTTTGTAATAGTATACAATGTCGTAAATTGAATTTTTTTGTCCATTTTGACTTTTTGATATTTGAATAAATTCACTTTTTTGTCATAGTATACACTGTCGTAATTTGATTGTGTTTGTCCATTTTGACTTTTTGATATTTGAATAAATTCACTTTTTTGTCATAGTATACACTGTCGTAATTTGATTGTGTTTGTCTATTTTGACTTTTTGATATTTGAATAAATTCACTTTTTTGTCATAGTATACACTGTCGTAAATTTAATTTTTTGTCCATTTTGACTTTTTGATATTTGAATAAATTAACTTTTTTGTCATAGTATACACTGTCGTAAATTGTGTTTGGCCATTATGACTTTTTGATATTTGAATAAATTCACTTTTTTGTCATAGTATACACTGTCGTAATTTGATTGTGTTTGTCTATTTTGACTTTTTGATATTTGAATAAATTCACTTTTTTGTCATAGTATACACTGTCGTAAATTGAATTTTTTTGTCCATTTTGACTTTTTGATATTTGAATAAATTCACTTTTTTGTAATAGTATACAATGTAGTAAATTGAATTTTTTTGTCCATTTTGACTTTTTGATATTTGAATAAATTCACTTTTTTGTCATAGTATACACTGTCGTAATTTGATTGTGTTTGTCCATTTTGACTTTTTGATATTTGAATAAATTCACTTTTTTGTCATAGTATACACTGTCGTAATTTGATTGTGTTTGTCTATTTTGACTTTTTGATATTTGAATAAATTCACTTTTTTGTCATAGTATACACTGTCGTAATTTGATTGTGTTTGTCTATTTTGACTTTTTGATATTTGAATAAATTCACTTTTTTGTCATAGTATACACTGTCGTAAATTTAATTTTTTGTCCATTTTGACTTTTTGATATTTGAATAAATTAACTTTTTTGTCATAGTAAACACTGTCGTAAATTTAATTTTTTGTCCATTTTGACTTTTTGATATTTTAATAAATTCACTTTTTTGTCATAGTATACACTGTCGTAATTTGAATGTGTTTGTCCATTTTGACTTTTTGATATTTGAATAAATTCACTTTTTTGTCATAGTATACACTGTCGTAATTTGAATGTGTTTGTCCATTTTGACTTTTTGATATTTGAATAAATTAACTTTTTTGTCATAGAATACACTGTCGTAATTTGATTGTGTTTGTCTATTTTGACTTTTTGATATTTGAATAAATTAAATTTTTTGTCATAGTAAACACTGTCGTAAATTTAATTTGTCCATTTTGACTTTTTGATATTTGAATAAATTCACTTTTTTGTCATAGTATACACTGTCGTAATTTGATTGTGTTTGTCCATTTTGACTTTTTGATATTTGAATAAATTCACTTTTTTGTCATAGTATACACTGTCGTAATTTGATTGTGTTTGTCCATTTTGACTTTTTGATATTTGAATAAATTCACTTTTTTGTCATAGTATACACTGTCGTAATTTGATTGTGTTTGTCCATTTTGACTTTTTGATATTTGAATAAATTAAATTTTTTGTCATAGTAAACACTGTCGTAAATTTAATTTGTCCATTTTGACTTTTTGATATTTGAATAAATTCACTTTTTTGTCATAGTATACACTGTCGTAATTTGTCCATTTTGACTTTTTGATATTTGAATAAATTCACTTTTTTGTCATAGTATACACTGTCGTAAATTGATTGTGTTTGTCCATTTTGACTTTTTGATATTTGAATAAATTCACTTTTTTGTCATAGTATACACTGTCGTAAATTGATTGTGTTTGTCTATTTTGACTTTTTGATATTTGAATAAATTCACTTTTTTGTCATAGTATACACTGTCGTAATTTGATTGTGTTTGTCCATTTTGACTTTTTGATATTTGAATAAATTCACTTTTTTGTCATAGTATACACTGTCGTAATTTGATTGTGTTTGTCTATTTTGACTTTTTGATATTTGAATAAATTCACTTTTTTGTCATAGTATACACTGTCGTAATTTGATTGTGTTTGTCCATTTTGACTTTTTGATATTTGAATAAATTCACTTTTTTGTCATAGTATACACTGTCGTCAATTTAATTTTTTGTCCATTTTGACTTTTTGATATTTGAATAAATTCACTTTTTTGTCATAGTATACACTGTCGTAAATTGAATTTTTTTGTCCATTTTGACTTTTTGATATTTGAATAAATTCACTTTTTTGTAATAGTATACACTGTCGTAATTTGATTGTGTTTGTCTATTTTGACTTTTTGATATTTGAATAAATTCACTTTTTGTCATAGTATACACTGTCGTAATTTAATTTTTTGTCCATTTTGACTTTGATATTTGAATAAATTCACTTTTTTGTCATAGTATACACTGTCGTAAATTGTGTTTGGCCATTATGACTTTTTGATATTTGAATAAATTCACTTTTTTGTCATAGTATACACTGTCGTAATTTGAATTTTTTTGTCCATTTTGACTTTTTGATATTTGAATAAATTCACTTTTTTGTCATAGTATACAATGTCGTAAATTGAATTTTTTTGTCCATTTTGACTTTTTGATATTTGAATAAATTCACTTTTTTGTCATAGTATACACTGTCGTAATTTGATTGTGTTTGTCTATTTTGACTTTTTGATATTTGAATAAATTCACTTTTTTGTCATAGTATACACTGTCGTAAATTTAATTTTTTGTCCATTTTGACTTTTTGATATTTGAATAAATTCACTTTTTTGTCATAGTATACACTGTCGTAATTTGATTGTGTTTGTCTATTTTGACTTTTTGATATTTGAATAAATTCACTTTTTTGTCATAGTATACACTGTCGTAAATTTAATTTTTTGTCCATTTTGACTTTTTGATATTTGAATAAATTAACTTTTTTGTCATAGTATACACTGTCGTAATTTGATTGTGTTTGTCCATTTTGACTTTTTGATATTTGAATAAATTAAATTTTTTGTCATAGTAAACACTGTCGTAAATTTAATTTTTTGTCCATTTTGACTTTTTGATATTTGAATAAATTCACTTTTTTGTCATAGTATACACTGTCGTAATTTGTCCATTTTGACTTTTTGATATTTGAATAAATTCACTTTTTTGTCATAGTATACACTGTCGTAATTTGAATGTGTTTGTCCATTTTGACTTTTTGATATTTGAATAAATTAACTTTTTTGTCATAGTATACACTGTCGTAATTTGATTGTGTTTGTCCATTTTGACTTTTTGATATTTGAATAAATTAAATTTTTTGTCATAGTAAACACTGTCGTAAATTTAATTTGTCCATTTTGACTTTTTGATATTTGAATAAATTCACTTTTTTGTCATAGTATACACTGTCGTAATTTGATTGTGTTTGTCCATTTTGACTTTTTGATATTTGAATAAATTCACTTTTTTGTCATAGTATACACTGTCGTAATTTGATTGTATTTGTCTATTTTGACTTTTTGATATTTGAATAAATTCACTTTTTTGTCATAGTATACACTGTCGTAATTTGATTGTATTTGTCTATTTTGACTTTTTGATATTTGAATAAATTCACTTTTTTGTCATAGTATACACTGTCGTAATTTGATTGTGTTTGTCCATTTTGACTTTTTGATATTTGAATAAATTCACTTTTTGTCATAGTATACACTGTCGTAATTTGATTGTATTTGTCTATTTTGACTTTTTGATATTTGAATAAATTCACTTTTTTGTCATAGTATACACTGTCGTAATTTGATTGTGTTTGTCCATTTTGACTTTTTGATATTTGAATAAATTCACTTTTTTGTCATAGTATACACTGTCGTAATTTGATTGTGTTTGTCTATTTTGACTTTTTGATATTTGAATAAATTCACTTTTTTGTCATAGTATACACTGTCGTAATTTGATTGTGTTTGTCCATTTTGACTTTTTGATATTTGAATAAATTCACTTTTTTGTCATAGTATACACTGTCGTAATTTGATTGTATTTGTCTATTTTGACTTTTTGATATTTGAATAAATTCACTTTTTTGTCATAGTATACACTGTCGTAATTTGATTGTATTTGTCTATTTTGACTTTTTGATATTTGAATAAATTCACTTTTTTGTCATAGTATACACTGTCGTAATTTGATTGTGTTTGTCCATTTTGACTTTTTGATATTTGAATAAATTCACTTTTTGTCATAGTATACACTGTCGTAATTTGATTGTATTTGTCTATTTTGACTTTTTGATATTTGAATAAATTCACTTTTTTGTCATAGTATACAGTGTCGTAATTTGATTGTGTTTGTCCATTTTGACTTTTTGATATTTGAATAAATTCACTTTTTTGTCATAGTATACACTGTCGTAATTTGATTGTGTTTGTCCATTTTGACTTTTTGATATTTGAATAAATTCACTTTTTTGTCATAGTATACACTGTCGTAATTTGATTGTGTTTGTCTATTTTGACTTTTTGATATTTGAATAAATTCACTTTTTGTCATAGTATACACTGTCGTAATTTGATTGTGTTTGTCTATTTTGACTTTTTGATATTTGAATAAATTCACTTTTTTGTAATAGTATAAACTGTCGTAAATTGAATTTTTTTGTCTATTTTGACTTTTTGATATTTGAATAAATTCACTTTTTTGTCATAGTATACACTGTCGTAATTTGATTGTGTTTGTCTATTTTGACTTTTTGATATTTGAATAAATTCACTTTTTTGTCATAGTATACACTGTCGTAAATTTAATTTTTTTGTCCATTTTGACTTTTTGATATTTGAATAAATTCACTTTTTTGTCATAGTATACACTGTCGTAAATTTAATTTTTTTGTCCATTTTGACTTTTTGATATTTGAATAAATTCACTTTTTTGTCATAGTATACACTGTCGTAATTTGATTGTGTTTGTCTATTTTGACTTTTTGATATTTGAATAAATTAACTTTTTTGTCATAGTATACACTGTCGTAATTTGATTGTGTTTGTCTATTTTGACTTTTTGATATTTGAATAAATTCACTTTTTTGTCATAGTATACACTGTCGTAAATTGAATTTTTTTGTCCATTTTGACTTTGATATTTGAATAAATTCACTTTTTTGTCATAGTATACACTGTCGTAATTTGATTGTGTTTGTCCATTTTGACTTTTTGATATTTGAATAAATTCACTTTTTTGTCATAGTATACACTGTCGTAATTTGATTGTGTTTGTCCATTTTGACTTTTTGATATTTGAATAAATTCACTTTTTTGTCATAGTATACACTGTCGTAATTTGATTGTGTTTGTCCATTTTGACTTTTTGATATTTGAATAAATTCACTTTTTTGTCATAGTATACACTGTCGTAATTTGATTGTGTTTGTCTATTTTGACTTTTTGATATTTGAATAAATTCACTTTTTTGTCATAGTATACACTGTCGTAATTTGAATGTGTTTGTCCATTCTGACTTTGATATTTGAATAAATTCACTTTTTTGTCATAGTATACACTGTCGTAAATTGCATTTTTTTGTCCATTTTGACTTTTTGATATTTGAATAAATTCACTTTTTTGTCATAGTATACACTGTCGTAATTTGATTGTGTTTGTCTATTTTGACTTTTTGATATTTGAATAAATTCACTTTTTTGTCATAGTATACACTGTCGAAATTTGATTGTGTTTGTCTATTTTGACTTTTTGATATTTGAATAAATTCACTTTTTTGTCATAGTATACACTGTCGTAAATTGATTGTGTTTGTCCATTTTGACTTTTTGATATTTGAATAAATTCACTTTTTTGTCATAGTATACACTGTCGTCAATTTAATTTTTTTGTCCATTTTGACTTTTTGATATTTGAATAAATTCACTTTTTTGTCATAGTATACACTGTCGTAATTTGATTGTGTTTGTCCATTTTGACATTTTAATAAATTCACTTTTTTGTCATAGTATACACTGTCGTCAATTTAATTTTTTGTCCATTTTGACTTTTTGATATTTGAATAAATTCACTTTTTTGTCATAGTATACACTGTCGTAAATTGAATTTTTTTGTCCATTTTGACTTTTTGATATTTGAATAAATTCACTTTGTCATAGTATACACTGTCGTCAATTTAATTTTTTGTCCATTTTGACTTTTTGATATTTGAATAAATTCACTTTTTTGTCATAGTATACACTGTCGTAAATTGAATTTTTTTGTCCATTTTGACTTTTTGATATTTGAATAAATTCACTTTGTCATAGTATACACTGTCGTCAATTGAATTTTTTTGTCCATTTTGACTTTGATATTTGAATAAATTCACTTTTTTGTCATAGTGGACACTGTCGTAATTTGATTGTGTTTGTCCATTTTGACTTTTTGATATTTGAATAAATTCACTTTTTTGTCATAGTATACACTGTCGTAATTTGATTGTGTTTGTCTATTTTGACTTTTTGATATTTGAATAAATTCAGTTTTTTGTCATAGTATACACTGTCGTCAATTTAATTTTTTGTCCATTTTGACTTTTTGATATTTGAATAAATTCACTTTTTTGTCATAGTATACACTGTCGTAAATTGAATTTTTTTGTCCATTTTGACTTTTTGATATTTGAATAAATTCACTTTTTTGTCATAGTATACACTGTCGTCAATTTAATTTTTTTGTCCATTTTGACTTTTTGATATTTGAATAAATTCACTTTTTTGTCATAGTATACACTGTCGTAATTTGATTGTGTTTGTCCATTTTGACTTTTTGATATTTTAATAAATTCACTTTTTTGTCATAGTATACACTGTCGTCAATTTAATTTTTTGTCCATTTTGACTTTTTGATATTTGAATAAATTCACTTTTTTGTCATAGTATACACTGTCGTAAATTTAATTTTTTTGTCCATTTTGACTTTTTGATATTTGAATAAATTCACTTTTTTGTCATAGTATACACTGTCGTAATTTGATTGTGTTTGTCTATTTTGACTTTTTGATATTTGAATAAATTAACTTTTTTGTCATAGTATACACTGTCGTAATTTGATTGTGTTTGTCTATTTTGACTTTTTGATATTTGAATAAATTCACTTTTTTGTCATAGTATACACTGTCGTAATTTGATTGTGTTTGTCCATTTTGACTTTTTGATATTTGAATAAATTCACTTTTTTGTCATAGTATACACTGTCGTAATTTGATTGTGTTTGTCCATTTTGACTTTTTGATATTTGAATAAATTCACTTTTTTGTCATAGTATACACTGTCGTAATTTGATTGTGTTTGTCCATTTTGACTTTTTGATATTTGAATAAATTCACTTTTTTGTCATAGTATACACTGTCGTAATTTGATTGTGTTTGTCTATTTTGACTTTTTGATATTTGAATAAATTCACTTTTTTGTCATAGTATACACTGTCGTAAATTGATTGTGTTTGTCTATTTTGACTTTTTGATATTTGAATAAATTCACTTTTTTGTCATAGTATACACTGTCGTAATTTGAATGTGTTTGTCCATTTTGACTTTGATATTTGAATAAATTCACTTTTTTGTCATAGTATACACTGTCGTAAATTGAATTTTTTTGTCCATTTTGACTTTTTGATATTTGAATAAATTCACTTTTTTGTCATAGTATACACTGTCGTAATTTGATTGTGTTTGTCTATTTTGACTTTTTGATATTTGAATAAATTCACTTTTTTGTCATAGTATACACTGTCGTCAATTTAATTTTTTTGTCCATTTTGACTTTTTGATATTTGAATAAATTCACTTTTTTGTCATAGTATACACTGTCGTAATTTGATTGTGTTTGTCCATTTTGACATTTGAATAAATTCACTTTTTTGTCATAGTATACACTGTCGTCAATTTAATTTTTTGTCCATTTTGACTTTTTGATATTTGAATAAATTCACTTTTTTGTCATAGTATACACTGTCGTAAATTGAATTTTTTTGTCCATTTTGACTTTTTGATATTTGAATAAATTCACTTTGTCATAGTATACACTGTCGTCAATTTAATTTTTTGTCCATTTTGACTTTTTGATATTTGAATAAATTCACTTTTTTGTCATAGTATACACTGTCGTAAATTGAATTTTTTTGTCCATTTTGACTTTTTGATATTTGAATAAATTCACTTTTTTGTCATAGTATACACTGTCGTAAATTGAATTTTTTTGTCCATTTTGACTTTGATATTTGAATAAATTCACTTTTTTGTCATAGTGGACACTGTCGTAATTTGATTGTGTTTGTCCATTTTGACTTTTTGATATTTGAATAAATTCACTTTTTTGTCATAGTATACACTGTCGTAATTTGATTGTGTTTGTCTATTTTGACTTTTTGATATTTGAATAAATTCAGTTTTTTGTCATAGTATACACTGTCGTCAATTTAATTTTTTGTCCATTTTGACTTTTTGATATTTGAATAAATTCACTTTTTTGTCATAGTATACACTGTCGTAAATTGAATTTTTTTGTCCATTTTGACTTTTTGATATTTGAATAAATTCACTTTTTTGTCATAGTATACACTGTCGTCAATTTAATTTTTTTGTCCATTTTGACTTTTTGATATTTGAATAAATTCACTTTTTTGTCATAGTATACACTGTCGTAATTTGATTGTGTTTGTCCATTTTGACTTTTTGATATTTGAATAAATTCACTTTTTTGTCATAGTATACACTGTCGTCAATTTAATTTTTTGTCCATTTTGACTTTTTGATATTTGAATAAATTCACTTTTTTGTCATAGTATACACTGTCGTAAATTGAATTTTTTTGTCCATTTTGACTTTTTGATATTTGAATAAATTCACTTTTTTGTCATAGTATACACTGTCGTAATTTGATTGTGTTTGTCTATTTTGACTTTTTGATATTTGAATAAATTCACTTTTTTGTCATAGTATACACTGTCGTAATTTGTCCATTTTGACTTTTTGATATTTGAATAAATTCACTTTTTTGTCATAGTATACACTGTCGTAATTTGATTGTGTTTGTCCATTTTGACTTTTTGATATTTGAATAAATTCACTTTTTTGTCATAGTATACACTGTCGTAAATTGAATTTTTTTGTCCATTTTGACTTTTTGATATTTGAATAAATTAACTTTTTTGTCATAGTGTACACTGTCGTAATTTGATTGTGTTTGTCTATTTTGACTTTTTGATATTTGAATAAATTCACTTTTTTGTCATAGTATACACTGTCGTAAATTGAATTTTTTTGTCCATTTTGACTTTTTGATATTTGAATAAATTAACTTTTTTGTCATAGTATACACTGTCGTAATTTGATTGTGTTTGTCCATTTTGACTTTTTGATATTTGAATAAATTAACTTTTTTGTCATAGTATACACTGTCGTAATTTGATTGTGTTTGTCTATTTTGACTTTTTGATATTTGAATAAATTCACTTTTTTGTCATAGTATACACTGTCGTAAATTGAATTTTTTTGTCCATTTTGACTTTTTGATATTTGAATAAATTCACTTTTTTGTCATAGTATACACTGTCGTAATTTGATTGTGTTTGTCCATTTTGACTTTTTGATATTTGAATAAATTAACTTTTTTGTCATAGTATACACTGTCGTAATTTGATTGTGTTTGTCTATTTTGACTTTTTGATATTTGAATAAATTCACTTTTTTGTCATAGTATACACTGTCGTAATTTGATTGTGTTTGTCTATTTTGACTTTTTGATATTTGAATAAATTCACTTTTTTGTCATAGTATACACTGTCGTAATTTGATTGTGTTTGTCTATTTTGACTTTTTGATATTTGAATAAATTCACTTTTTTGTCATAGTATACACTGTCGTAATTTGATTGTGTTTGTCTATTTTGACTTTTTGATATTTGAATAAATTCACTTTTTTGTCATAGTATACACTGTCGTAAATTGAATTTTTTTGTCCATTTTGACTTTGATATTTGAATAAATTCACTTTTTTGTCATAGTATACACTGTCGTAAATTGATTGTGTTTGTCCATTTTGACTTTTTGATATTTGAATAAATTCACTTTTTTGTCATAGTATACACTGTCGTAAATTGATTGTGTTTGTCCATTTTGACTTTTTGATATTTGAATAAATTCACTTTTTTGTCATAGTATACACTGTCGTAATTTGATTGTGTTTGTCTATTTTGACTTTTTGATATTTGAATAAATTCACTTTTTTGTCATAGTATACACTGTCGTAAATTGTGTTTGGCCATTTTGACTTTTTGATATTTAAATAAATTCACTTTTTTGTCATAGTATACACTGTCGTAATTTGAATTTTTTTGTCCATTTTGACTTTTTGATATTTGAATAAATTCACTTTTTTGTCATAGTATACACTGTCGTAATTTGATTGTGTTTGTCTATTTTGACTTTTTGATATTTGAATAAATTCACTTTTTTGTCATAGTATACACTGTCGTAATTTGATTGTGTTTGTCCATTTTGACTTTTTGATATTTGAATAAATTCACTTTTTTGTCATAGTATACACTGTCGTAAATTGAATTTTTTTGTCCATTTTGACTTTGATATTTGAATAAATTCACTTTTTTGTCATAGTATACACTGTCGTAAATTGATTGTGTTTGTCCATTTTGACTTTTTGATATTTGAATAAATTCACTTTTTTGTCATAGTGGACACTGTCGTAATTTGATTGTGTTTGTCTATTTTGACTTTTTGATATTTGAATAAATTCACTTTTTTGTCATAGTATACACTGTCGTAATTTGATTGTGTTTGTCTATTTTGACTTTGATATTTTAATAAATTCACTTTTTTGTCATAGTATACACTGTCGTAATTTGAATGTGTTTGTCCATTTTGACTTTTTGATATTTGAATAAATTCACTTTTTTGTCATAGTATACACTGTCGTAATTTGATTGTGTTTGTCCATTTTGACTTTTTGATATTTGAATAAATTCACTTTTTTGTCATAGTATACACTGTCGTAAATTGAATTTTTTTGTCCATTTTGACTTTGATATTTGAATAAATTCACTTTTTTGTCATAGTATACACTGTCGTAATTTGATTGTGTTTGTCCATTTTGACTTTTTGATATTTGAATAAATTCACTTTTTTGTCATAGTATACACTGTCGTAATTTGATTGTGTTTGTCTATTTTGACTTTTTGATATTTGAATAAATTCACTTTTTTGTCATAGTATACACTGTCGTAAATTGATTGTGTTTGTCCATTTTGACTTTTTGATATTTGAATAAATTCACTTTTTTGTCATAGTATACACTGTCGTAATTTGATTGTGTTTGTCTATTTTGACTTTTTGATATTTGAATAAATTCACTTTTTTGTCATAGTATACACTGTCGTAATTTGAATGTGTTTGTCCATTCTGACTTTGATATTTGAATAAATTCACTTTTTTGTCATAGTATACACTGTCGTAATTTGATTGTGTTTGTCCATTTTGACTTTTTGATATTTGAATAAATTCACTTTTTTGTCATAGTATACACTGTCGTAATTTGAATGTGTTTGTCCATTCTGACTTTGATATTTGAATAAATTCACTTTTTTGTCATAGTATACACTGTCGTAATTTGATTGTGTTTGTCCATTTTGACTTTTTGATATTTGAATAAATTCACTTTTTTGTCATAGTATACACTGTCGTAATTTGATTGTGTTTGTCTATTTTGACTTTTTGATATTTGAATAAATTCACTTTTTTGTCATAGTATACACTGTCGTAATTTGAATGTGTTTGTCCATTTTGACTTTTTGATATTTGAATAAATTCACTTTTTTGTCATAGTATACACTGTCGTAATTTGAATGTGTTTGTCCATTTTGACTTTTTGATATTTGAATAAATTCACTTTTTTGTCATAGTATACACTGTCGTAAATTGAATTTTTTTGTCCATTTTGACTTTTTGATATTTGAATAAATTCACTTTTTTGTCATAGTATACACTGTCGTAATTTGATTGTGTTTGTCTATTTTGACTTTTTGATATTTGAATAAATTCACTTTTTTGTCATAGTGTACACTGTCGTAATTTGATTGTGTTTTTCTATTTTGACTTTTTGATATTTGAATAAATTCACTTTTTTGTCATAGTATACACTGTCGTAAATTGAATTTTTTTGTCCATTTTGACTTTGATATTTGAATAAATTCACTTTTTTGTCATAGTATACACTGTCGTAAATTGAATTTTTTTGTCCATTTTGACTTTGATATTTGAATAAATTCACTTTTTTGTCATAGTATACACTGTCGTAATTTGATTGTGTTTGTCTATTTTGACTTTTTGATATTTTAATAAATTCACTTTTTTGTCATAGTATACACTGTCGTAATTTGATTGTGTTTGTCTATTTTGACTTTTTGATATTTGAATAAATTCACTTTTTTGTCATAGTATACACTGTCGTAATTTGATTGTGTTTGTCTATTTTGACTTTTTGATATTTGAATAAATTCACTTTTTTGTCATAGTATACACTGTCGTAATTTGATTGTGTTTGTCTATTTTGACTTTTTGATATTTTAATAAATTCACTTTTTTGTCATAGTATACACTGTCGTAATTTGATTGTGTTTGTCCATTTTGACTTTTTGATATTTGAATAAATTCACTTTTTTGTAATAGTATACACTGTCGTAATTTGATTGTGTTTGTCTATTTTGACTTTTTGATATTTGAATAAATTCACTTTTTTGTCATAGTATACACTGTCGTCAATTTAATTTTTTGTCCATTTTGACTTTTTGATATTTGAATAAATTCACTTTTTTGTCATAGTATACACTGTCGTCAATTTAATTTTTTGTCCATTTTGACTTTTTGATATTTGAATAAATTCACTTTTTTGTCATAGTATACACTGTCGTAAATTGAATTTTTTTGTCCATTTTGACTTTTTGATATTTGAATAAATTAACTTTTTTGTCATAGTATACACTGTCGTAAATTGAATTTTTTTGTCCATTTTGACCTTTTGATATTTGAATAAATTCACTTTTTTGTCATAGTATACACTGTCGTAAATTGAATTTTTTTGTCCATTTTGACTTTTTGATATTTGAATAAATTCACTTTTTTGTCATAGTATACACTGTCGTAAATTGAATTTTTTTGTCCATTTTGACTTTGATATTTGAATAAATTCACTTTTTTGTCATAGTATACACTGTCGTAATTTGATTGTGTTTGTCCATTTTGACTTTTTGATATTTGAATAAATTCACTTTTTTGTCATAGTGTACACTGTCGTAATTTGAATGTGTTTGTCCATTTTGACTTTTTGATATTTGAATAAATTCACTTTTTTGTCATAGTATACACTGTCGTAATTTGATTGTGTTTGTCTATTTTGACTTTTTGATATTTGAATAAATTCACTTTTTTGTCATAGTATACACTGTCGTAATTTGAATTTTTTTGTCCATTTTGACTTTTTGATATTTGAATAAATTCACTTTTTTGTCATAGTATACACTGTCGTAATTTGAATTTTTTTGTCCATTTTGACTTTTTGATATTTGAATAAATTCACATTTTTGTCATAGTATACACTGTCGTAAATTGAATTTTTTTGTCCATTTTGACTTTGATATTTGAATAAATTCACTTTTTTGTCATAGTATACACTGTCGTAAATTGAATTTTTTTGTCTATTTTGACTTTTTGATATTTGAATAAATTCACTTTTTTGTCATAGTATACACTGTCGTAATTTGATTGTGTTTGTCCATTTTGACTTTTGGATATTTGAATAAATTCACTTTTTTGTCATAGTATACACTGTCGTAATTTGATTGTGTTTGTCTATTTTGACTTTTTGATATTTGAATAAATTCACATTTTTGTCATAGTATACACTGTCGTAAATTGAATTTTTTTGTCCATTTTGACTTTGATATTTGAATAAATTAACTTTTTTGTCATAGTATACACTGTCGTAAATTGATTGTGTTTGTCCATTTTGACTTTTTGATATTTGAATAAATTCACTTTTTTGTCATAGTATACACTGTCGTAATTTGATTGTGTTTGTCTATTTTGACTTTTTGATATTTGAATAAATTCACATTTTTGTCATAGTATACACTGTCGTAATTTGAATTTTTTTGTCCATTTTGACTTTTTGATATTTGAATAAATTCACATTTTTGTCATAGTATACACTGTCGTAAATTGAATTTTTTTGTCCATTTTGACTTTGATATTTGAATAAATTAACTTTTTTGTCATAGTATACACTGTCGTAAATTGATTGTGTTTGTCCATTTTGACTTTTTGATATTTGAATAAATTCACTTTTTTGTCATAGTATACACTGTCGTAATTTGAATGAGTTTGTCTATTTTGACTTTTTGATATTTGAATAAATTCACTTTTTTGTCATAGTATACACTGTCGTAATTTGATTGTGTTTGTCTATTTTGACTTTGTGATATTTGAATAAATTCACTTTTTTGTCATAGTATACACTGTCGTAAATTGAATTTTTTTGTCCATTTTGACTTTTTGATATTTGAATAAATTCACTTTTTTGTCATAGTATACACTGTCGTAATTTGATTGTGTTTGTCCATTTTGACTTTTTGATATTTGAATAAATTCACTTTTTTGTCATAGTATACACTGTCGTAAATTGAATTTGTTTGTCCATTTTGACTTTTTGATATTTGAATAAATTCACTTTTTTGTCATAGTATACACTGTCGTAAATTGAATTTTTTTGTCCATTTTGACTTTTTGATATTTGAATAAATTCACTTTTTTGTCATAGTATACACTGTCGTTATTTGATTGTGTTTGTCTATTTTGACTTTTTGATATTTGAATAAATTCACTTTGTCATAGTATACACTGTCGTAATTTGATTGTGTTTGTCTATTTTGAGTTTTTGATATTTGAATAAATTCACTTTTTTGTCATAGTATACACTGTCGTAATTTGATTGTGTTTGTCTATTTTGACTTTTTGATATTTGAATAAATTCACTTTTTTGTCATAGTATACACTGTCGTAAATTGAATTTTTTTGTCCATTTTGACTTTGATATTTGAATAAATTCACTTTTTTGTCATAGTATGCACTGTCGTAATTTGATTGTGTTTGTCTATTTTGACTTTTTGATATTTGAATAAATTCACTTTTTTGTCATAGTATGCACTGTCGTAATTTGATTGTGTTTGTCCATTTTGACTTTTTGATATTTGACTAAATTCACTTTTTTGTCATAGTATACACTGTCGTAATTTGATTGTGTTTGTCTATTTTGACTTTTTGATATTTGAATAAATTCACTTTTTTGTCATAGTATACACTGTCGTAAATTGAATTTTTTTGTCCATTTTGACTTTTTGATATTTGAATAAATTCACTTTTTTGTCATAGTATACACTGTCGTAATTTGATTGTGTTTGTCTATTTTGACTTTTTGATATTTGAATAAATTCACTTTTTTGTCATAGTATACACTGTCGTAATTTGAATTTTTTTGTCCATTTTGACTTTTTGATATTTGAATAAATTCACTTTTTTGTCATAGTATGCACTGTCGTAATTTGATTGTGTTTGTCCATTTTGACTTTTTGATATTTGACTAAATTCACTTTTTTGTCATAGTATACACTGTCGTAATTTGATTGTGTTTGTCTATTTTGACTTTTTGATATTTGAATAAATTCACTTTTTTGTCATAGTATACACTGTCGTAAATTGAATTTTTTTGTCCATTTTGACTTTTTGATATTTGAATAAATTCACTTTTTTGTCATAGTATACACTGTCGTAATTTGATTGTGTTTGTCCATTTTGACTTTTTGATATTTGAATAAATTCACTTTTTTGTCATAGTATACACTGTCGTAATTTGAATTTTTTTGTCCATTTTGACTTTTTGATATTTGAATAAATTCACTTTTTTGTCATAGTATACACTGTCGTAAATTGAATTTTTTTGTCCATTTTGACTTTTTGATATTTGAATAAATTCACTTTTTTGTCATAGTATACAATGTCGTAAATTGAATTTTTTTGTCCATTTTGACTTTTTGATATTTGAATAAATTCACTTTTTTGTCATAGTGTACACTGTCGTAATTTGATTGTGTTTGTCTATTTTGACTTTTTGATATTTGAATAAATTCACTTTTTTGTCATAGTATACACTGTCGTAATTTGATTGTGTTTGTCTATTTTGACTTTTTGATATTTGAATAAATTCACTTATTTGTCATAGTATACACTGTCGTAAATTGAATTTTTTTTGTCCATTTTGACTTTTTGATATTTGAATTAAAATTAACTTTTTTGTCATAGTATACACTGTCGTAATTTGAATTTTTTTTGTCCATTTTGACTTTTTGATATTTGAATTAAAATTAACTTTTTTGTCATAGTATACACTGTCGTAAATTGAATTTTTTTGTCTATTTTGACTTTTTGATATTTGAATAAATTCACTTTTTTGTCATAGTGTACACTGTCGTAATTTGATTGTGTTTGTCCATTTTGACTTTTTGATATTTGAATAAATTCACTTTTTTGTCATAGTGTACACTGTCGTAATTTGAATGTGTTTGTCCATTTTGACTTTTTGATATTTGAATAAATTCACTTTGTTGTCATAGTATACACTGTCGTAATTTGATTGTGTTTGTCCATTTTGACTTTTTGATATTTGAATAAATTCACTTTTTTGTCATAGTATACACTGTCGTAAATTGAATGTGTTTGTCCATTTTGACTTTTTGATATTTGAATAAATTCACTTTTTTGTCATAGTATACACTGTCGTAATTTGAATTTTTTTGTCCATTTTGACTTTTTGATATTTGAATAAATTCACTTTTTTGTCACAGTATACACTGTCGTAAATTGAATTTTTTTGTCCATTTTGACTTTTTGATATTTGAATAAATTCACTTTTTTGTCATAGTATACACTGTCGTAAATTGAATTTTTTTGTCCATTTTGACTTTGATATTTGAATAAATTCACTTTTTTGTCATAGTATACACTGTCGTAATTTGATTGTGTTTGTCCATTTTGACTTTTTGATATTTGAATAAATTCACTTTTTTGTCATAGTATACACTGTCGTAAATTGAATTTTTTTGTCCATTTTGACTTTGATATTTGAATAAATTCACTTTTTTGTCATAGTATACACTGTCGTAATTTGATTGTGTTTGTCCATTTTGACTTTTTGATATTTGAATAAATTCACTTTTTTGTCATAGTATACACTGTCGTAAATTGATTGTGTTTGTCCATTTTGACTTTTTGATATTTGAATAAATTCACTTTTTTGTCATAGTATACACTGTCGTAAATTGAATTTTTTTGTCCATTTTGACTTTTTGATATTTGAATAAATTCACTTTTTTGTCATAGTATACACTGTCGTAAATTGATTGTGTTTGTCCATTTTGACTTTTTGATATTTGAATAAATTCACTTTTTTGTCATAGTATACACTGTCGTAATTTGATTGTGTTTGTCTATTTTGACTTTTTGATATTTGAATAAATTCACTTTTTTGTCATAGTATACACTGTCGTAATTTGATTGTGTTTGTCTATTTTGACTTTTTGATATTTGAATAAATTCACTTTTTTGTCATAGTATACACTGTCGTAAATTGAATTTTTTTGTCCATTTTGACTTTTTGATATTTGAATAAATTCACTTTTTTGTCATAGTATACACTGTCGTAATTTGATTGTGTTTGTCTATTTTGACTTTTTGATATTTTAATAAATTCACTTTTTTGTCATAGTATGCACTGTCGTAAATTGAATTTTTTTGTCCATTTTGACTTTTTGATATTTGAATAAATTCACTTTTTTGTCATAGTATACACTGTCGTAATTTGATTGTGTTTGTCCATTTTGACTTTTTGATATTTGAATAAATTCACTTTTTTGTCATAGTATACACTGTCGTAAATTGATTGTGTTTGTCCATTTTGACTTTTTGATATTTGAATAAATTCACTTTTTTGTCATAGTATACACTGTCGTAAATTGAATTTTTTTGTCCATTTTGACTTTTTGATATTTGAATAAATTCACTTTTTTGTCATAGTATACACTGTCGTAATTTGATTGTGTTTGTCTATTTTGACTTTTTGATATTTTAATAAATTCACTTTTTTGTCATAGTATACACTGTCGTAAATTGAATTTTTTTGTCTATTTTGACTTTTTGATATTTGAATAAATTCACTTTTTTGTCATAGTATACACTGTCGTAATTTGAATGTGTTTGTCCATTTTGACTTTTTGATATTTGAATAAATTCACTTTTTTGTCATAGTATACACTGTCGTAAATTGAATGTGTTTGTCCATTTTGACTTTTTGATATTTGAATAAATTCACTTTTTTGTCATAGTATACACTGTCGTAATTTGATTGTGTTTGTCTATTTTGACTTTTTGATATTTGAATAAATTCACTTTTTTGTCATAGTATACACTGTCGTAATTTGAATTTTTTTGTCTATTTTGACTTTTTGATATTTGAATAAATTCACTTTTTTGTCATAGTATACACTGTCGTAATTTGAATGTGTTTGTCCATTTTGACTTTTTGATATTTGAATAAATTCACTTTTTTGTCATAGTATACACTGTCGTAAATTGAATGTGTTTGTCCATTTTGACTTTTTGATATTTGAATAAATTCACTTTTTTGTCATAGTATACACTGTCGTAAATTGAATTTTTTTGTCCATTTTGACTTTTTGATATTTGAATAAATTAACTTTTTTGTCATAGTATACACTGTCGTAAATTGAATTTTTTTGTCCATTTTGACTTTTTGATATTTGAATAAATTCACTTTTTTGTCATAGTATACACTGTCGTAATTTGATTGTGTTTGTCTATTTTGACTTTTTGATATTTGAATAAATTCACTTTTTTGTCATAGTATACACTGTCGTAATTTGATTGTGTTTGTCTATTTTGACTTTTTGATATTTGAATAAATTCACTTTTTTGTCATAGTATACACTGTCGTAAATTGAATTTTTTTGTCCATTTTGACTTTGATATTTGAATAAATTCACTTTTTTGTCATAGTATACACTGTCGTAAATTGATTGTGTTTGTCCATTTTGACTTTTTGATATTTGAATAAATTCACTTTTTTGTCATAGTATACACTGTCGTAAATTGATTGTGTTTGTCCATTTTGACTTTTTGATATTTGAATAAATTCACTTTTTTGTCATAGTATACACTGTCGTAATTTGATTGTGTTTGTCTATTTTGACTTTTTGATATTTGAATAAATTCACTTTTTTGTCATAGTATACACTGTCGTAAATTGTGTTTGGCCATTTTGACTTTTTGATATTTAAATAAATTCACTTTTTTGTCATAGTATACACTGTCGTAATTTGAATTTTTTTGTCCATTTTGACTTTTTGATATTTGAATAAATTCACTTTTTTGTCATAGTATACACTGTCGTAATTTGATTGTGTTTGTCTATTTTGACTTTTTGATATTTGAATAAATTCACTTTTTTGTCATAGTATACACTGTCGTAATTTGATTGTGTTTGTCCATTTTGACTTTTTGATATTTGAATAAATTCACTTTTTTGTCATAGTATACACTGTCGTAAATTGAATTTTTTTGTCCATTTTGACTTTGATATTTGAATAAATT
Source organism: Pseudorasbora parva (assembly GCF_024679245.1). Lineage (NCBI taxonomy): Eukaryota > Metazoa > Chordata > Actinopteri > Cypriniformes > Gobionidae > Pseudorasbora > Pseudorasbora parva. Next base: position 4,677 of record NW_027125111.1, on the reverse strand, counting down.
CACTTTTTTGTCATAGTATACACTGTCGTAAATTGATTGTGTTTGTCCATTTTGACTTTTTGATATTTGAATAAATTCACTTTTTTGTCATAGTGGACACTGTCGTAATTTGATTGTGTTTGTCTATTTTGACTTTTTGATATTTGAATAAATTCACTTTTTTGTCATAGTATACACTGTCGTAATTTGATTGTGTTTGTCTATTTTGACTTTGATATTTTAATAAATTCACTTTTTTGTCATAGTATACACTGTCGTAATTTGAATGTGTTTGTCCATTTTGACTTTTTGATATTTGAATAAATTCACTTTTTTGTCATAGTATACACTGTCGTAATTTGATTGTGTTTGTCCATTTTGACTTTTTGATATTTGAATAAATTCACTTTTTTGTCATAGTATACACTGTCGTAAATTGAATTTTTTTGTCCATTTTGACTTTGATATTTGAATAAATTCACTTTTTTGTCATAGTATACACTGTCGTAATTTGATTGTGTTTGTCCATTTTGACTTTTTGATATTTGAATAAATTCACTTTTTTGTCATAGTATACACTGTCGTAATTTGATTGTGTTTGTCTATTTTGACTTTTTGATATTTGAATAAATTCACTTTTTTGTCATAGTATACACTGTCGTAAATTGATTGTGTTTGTCCATTTTGACTTTTTGATATTTGAATAAATTCACTTTTTTGTCATAGTATACACTGTCGTAATTTGATTGTGTTTGTCTATTTTGACTTTTTGATATTTGAATAAATTCACTTTTTTGTCATAGTATACACTGTCGTAATTTGAATGTGTTTGTCCATTCTGACTTTGATATTTGAATAAATTCACTTTTTTGTCATAGTATACACTGTCGTAATTTGATTGTGTTTGTCCATTTTGACTTTTTGATATTTGAATAAATTCACTTTTTTGTCATAGTATACACTGTCGTAATTTGAATGTGTTTGTCCATTCTGACTTTGATATTTGAATAAATTCACTTTTTTGTCATAGTATACACTGTCGTAATTTGATTGTGTTTGTCCATTTTGACTTTTTGATATTTGAATAAATTCACTTTTTTGTCATAGTATACACTGTCGTAATTTGATTGTGTTTGTCTATTTTGACTTTTTGATATTTGAATAAATTCACTTTTTTGTCATAGTATACACTGTCGTAATTTGAATGTGTTTGTCCATTTTGACTTTTTGATATTTGAATAAATTCACTTTTTTGTCATAGTATACACTGTCGTAATTTGAATGTGTTTGTCCATTTTGACTTTTTGATATTTGAATAAATTCACTTTTTTGTCATAGTATACACTGTCGTAAATTGAATTTTTTTGTCCATTTTGACTTTTTGATATTTGAATAAATTCACTTTTTTGTCATAGTATACACTGTCGTAATTTGATTGTGTTTGTCTATTTTGACTTTTTGATATTTGAATAAATTCACTTTTTTGTCATAGTGTACACTGTCGTAATTTGATTGTGTTTTTCTATTTTGACTTTTTGATATTTGAATAAATTCACTTTTTTGTCATAGTATACACTGTCGTAAATTGAATTTTTTTGTCCATTTTGACTTTGATATTTGAATAAATTCACTTTTTTGTCATAGTATACACTGTCGTAAATTGAATTTTTTTGTCCATTTTGACTTTGATATTTGAATAAATTCACTTTTTTGTCATAGTATACACTGTCGTAATTTGATTGTGTTTGTCTATTTTGACTTTTTGATATTTTAATAAATTCACTTTTTTGTCATAGTATACACTGTCGTAATTTGATTGTGTTTGTCTATTTTGACTTTTTGATATTTGAATAAATTCACTTTTTTGTCATAGTATACACTGTCGTAATTTGATTGTGTTTGTCTATTTTGACTTTTTGATATTTGAATAAATTCACTTTTTTGTCATAGTATACACTGTCGTAATTTGATTGTGTTTGTCTATTTTGACTTTTTGATATTTTAATAAATTCACTTTTTTGTCATAGTATACACTGTCGTAATTTGATTGTGTTTGTCCATTTTGACTTTTTGATATTTGAATAAATTCACTTTTTTGTAATAGTATACACTGTCGTAATTTGATTGTGTTTGTCTATTTTGACTTTTTGATATTTGAATAAATTCACTTTTTTGTCATAGTATACACTGTCGTCAATTTAATTTTTTGTCCATTTTGACTTTTTGATATTTGAATAAATTCACTTTTTTGTCATAGTATACACTGTCGTCAATTTAATTTTTTGTCCATTTTGACTTTTTGATATTTGAATAAATTCACTTTTTTGTCATAGTATACACTGTCGTAAATTGAATTTTTTTGTCCATTTTGACTTTTTGATATTTGAATAAATTAACTTTTTTGTCATAGTATACACTGTCGTAAATTGAATTTTTTTGTCCATTTTGACCTTTTGATATTTGAATAAATTCACTTTTTTGTCATAGTATACACTGTCGTAAATTGAATTTTTTTGTCCATTTTGACTTTTTGATATTTGAATAAATTCACTTTTTTGTCATAGTATACACTGTCGTAAATTGAATTTTTTTGTCCATTTTGACTTTGATATTTGAATAAATTCACTTTTTTGTCATAGTATACACTGTCGTAATTTGATTGTGTTTGTCCATTTTGACTTTTTGATATTTGAATAAATTCACTTTTTTGTCATAGTGTACACTGTCGTAATTTGAATGTGTTTGTCCATTTTGACTTTTTGATATTTGAATAAATTCACTTTTTTGTCATAGTATACACTGTCGTAATTTGATTGTGTTTGTCTATTTTGACTTTTTGATATTTGAATAAATTCACTTTTTTGTCATAGTATACACTGTCGTAATTTGAATTTTTTTGTCCATTTTGACTTTTTGATATTTGAATAAATTCACTTTTTTGTCATAGTATACACTGTCGTAATTTGAATTTTTTTGTCCATTTTGACTTTTTGATATTTGAATAAATTCACATTTTTGTCATAGTATACACTGTCGTAAATTGAATTTTTTTGTCCATTTTGACTTTGATATTTGAATAAATTCACTTTTTTGTCATAGTATACACTGTCGTAAATTGAATTTTTTTGTCTATTTTGACTTTTTGATATTTGAATAAATTCACTTTTTTGTCATAGTATACACTGTCGTAATTTGATTGTGTTTGTCCATTTTGACTTTTGGATATTTGAATAAATTCACTTTTTTGTCATAGTATACACTGTCGTAATTTGATTGTGTTTGTCTATTTTGACTTTTTGATATTTGAATAAATTCACATTTTTGTCATAGTATACACTGTCGTAAATTGAATTTTTTTGTCCATTTTGACTTTGATATTTGAATAAATTAACTTTTTTGTCATAGTATACACTGTCGTAAATTGATTGTGTTTGTCCATTTTGACTTTTTGATATTTGAATAAATTCACTTTTTTGTCATAGTATACACTGTCGTAATTTGATTGTGTTTGTCTATTTTGACTTTTTGATATTTGAATAAATTCACATTTTTGTCATAGTATACACTGTCGTAATTTGAATTTTTTTGTCCATTTTGACTTTTTGATATTTGAATAAATTCACATTTTTGTCATAGTATACACTGTCGTAAATTGAATTTTTTTGTCCATTTTGACTTTGATATTTGAATAAATTAACTTTTTTGTCATAGTATACACTGTCGTAAATTGATTGTGTTTGTCCATTTTGACTTTTTGATATTTGAATAAATTCACTTTTTTGTCATAGTATACACTGTCGTAATTTGAATGAGTTTGTCTATTTTGACTTTTTGATATTTGAATAAATTCACTTTTTTGTCATAGTATACACTGTCGTAATTTGATTGTGTTTGTCTATTTTGACTTTGTGATATTTGAATAAATTCACTTTTTTGTCATAGTATACACTGTCGTAAATTGAATTTTTTTGTCCATTTTGACTTTTTGATATTTGAATAAATTCACTTTTTTGTCATAGTATACACTGTCGTAATTTGATTGTGTTTGTCCATTTTGACTTTTTGATATTTGAATAAATTCACTTTTTTGTCATAGTATACACTGTCGTAAATTGAATTTGTTTGTCCATTTTGACTTTTTGATATTTGAATAAATTCACTTTTTTGTCATAGTATACACTGTCGTAAATTGAATTTTTTTGTCCATTTTGACTTTTTGATATTTGAATAAATTCACTTTTTTGTCATAGTATACACTGTCGTTATTTGATTGTGTTTGTCTATTTTGACTTTTTGATATTTGAATAAATTCACTTTGTCATAGTATACACTGTCGTAATTTGATTGTGTTTGTCTATTTTGAGTTTTTGATATTTGAATAAATTCACTTTTTTGTCATAGTATACACTGTCGTAATTTGATTGTGTTTGTCTATTTTGACTTTTTGATATTTGAATAAATTCACTTTTTTGTCATAGTATACACTGTCGTAAATTGAATTTTTTTGTCCATTTTGACTTTGATATTTGAATAAATTCACTTTTTTGTCATAGTATGCACTGTCGTAATTTGATTGTGTTTGTCTATTTTGACTTTTTGATATTTGAATAAATTCACTTTTTTGTCATAGTATGCACTGTCGTAATTTGATTGTGTTTGTCCATTTTGACTTTTTGATATTTGACTAAATTCACTTTT
>NW_027125110.1:0-104999 GCF_024679245.1 Pseudorasbora parva | reverse complement strand
AAAGGCGACGCCCATCTGGGAAGCGGTGAGGGGGGGAGGGTTGGCAAAGGCCTTACGTCGTAGAGACCTGAAACTTTGAGGGATGGTACTAGCCACTCGCTCTACAACATCACCAAGGCTGGCCCCCCGATGGGCCCGGCACGAAATGGCTCGTAGCTCCCAAACCGCACGCCGCAGAACCAAGTGTCTTATATCATCGGAATCCTTGGCTCGAGCCGAGCGAGACGCATGCCTCGGATTCGAAGGTTGCGCTGGCGAAATTTTCGGGTATTTGGGATTTTGTGAAAAACCTACTTTTGCACACTAGTCCTAGGTCTTTTGCCCGATCTGGCCCAAACCAGTGCAGAAAGATTCTCTGGAGTCTGACTGTCCGTCCAGATCGGAAAAAAAGTGGGAATTTCGATTCAGCTTGGCGGCGGCAGGCCGAAACCTACGGGCTGGGCGAGGCGGGGTCTGCTAGAACGGCTATAGCTCTTGGACGGAACGAGACAATTTCACCCAAGCCGGTACACCCGTGCACGGGCTCAGTCTGGGGTCAGGCGAGAAAGGACGCGGTGAATGGCCACCTAGTGGCGCTTTAAAATGAAAAAGCAACAACATGAGAGCGGCTATAGGCGAACGTATGTCGCGTGCTTTTTCACAGCACGCGCACGAGACAGTCGTACCATACGACAGAAAACCTCCATCCGAACAACTTTGCCTTTGGGACCACTGCTGTCAATCAACTCGTCCGTTGAATATCAAAGTTTGTGGGAAAAACCACATTCGGCAAACCGGTCGCAGGTTTCGACAACCTCGATGAAAACAAACGCAGTTCAGTTCTCTGAACTCTCCGGGTCACTGGCTGACACAGCAGAAAGAGACAGAAACATAACAAAACTGGTGCAACTTCACCCTTTGGGGCAGTGGGCGGCGCCACAAGCGTCAAGAACCGCACGCTTTTTCCCTCCACGCTATCTGCTTTTAACCAGTGTGTACAGGGGAGAGCGCGAACGCAGTCCCCCACTACCATAAATTATGCAGTCGAGATTCCCACATTTGGGGAATTCGCAGGGGTCAGCACAACCGGAGTGCAATGGCCGAGCCTCGCCCTGGGTGAACCACCTTCCTGATCATGGTGTCTCCCCTGCCAGGTAAGTATGAGTTGCCTGGCCTCCAGGCAGAGGCGCCCTATCCCCCTTCGCCATCCTCAAACACGGTGACCTTCCCCTCCCCCAAGAAAAGGAAGGACGGGGCACCTTCCATTGCTTGACTGCTGCGTGCGTGCGTGCGTGACCTTGATTTGAATCAGGTGTCCCTAATCCATCCAACACAAACCCCTGATTCGACTCATCAGCTCGTTGGTAAAGACTCTCAAATAAGAGGGACATCAAAAAACGTGCTGTGACGGTGATGAGTCAGCCGGCCGGCAACCGACGCTTTTGTTCTTCTTTTTTCCCTATGCTCATATGACCGCAGCTTGCTGCTTTCTCTGTGGCACGGTCATCGTTGCGTCACCTCATCGTCATTCTGTATGCGCTTCCTGCGTATTTCTGTATTCTCTGACAAAAAAAATTCCAGTGGTGTTGTTGGTTCTTCTATTAGTCACAACAATTCGCAGTCCCCAAAAAGGGGAAGCACACCGTTCCTGGAGGCACTGCAATACCAGGTCGATGCGTGGAGTGGACGGAGCAAGCCCCGGTTCCGGCTCCATGTGCCAAAAATCAATTTAATATGCAGTCCCCGGATAGGGGACGTATCAGATATTAAACTGATAAGAACAGATACTACACTTGATCTTAGCCAAAAGGCCGAGAAGCGATGACACAATGACGCAGCGGCAGGGGAGCCGGCAAAGGCGACGCCCATCTGGGAAGCGGTGAGGGGGGGAGGGTTGGCAAAGGCCTTACGTCGTAGAGACCTGAAACTTTGAGGGATGGTACTAGCCACTCGCTCTACAACATCACCAAGGCTGGCCCCCCGATGGGCCCGGCACGAAATGGCTCGTAGCTCCCAAACCGCACGCCGCAGAACCAAGTGTCTTATATCATCGGAATCCTTGGCTCGAGCCGAGCGAGACGCATGCCTCGGATTCGAAGGTTGCGCTGGCGAAATTTTCGGGTATTTGGGATTTTGTGAAAAACCTACTTTTGCACACTAGTCCTAGGTCTTTTGCCCGATCTGGCCCAAACCAGTGCAGAAAGATTCTCTGGAGTCTGACTGTCCGTCCAGATCGGAAAAAAAGTGGGAATTTCGATTCAGCTTGGCGGCGGCAGGCCGAAACCTACGGGCTGGGCGAGGCGGGGTCTGCTAGAACGGCTATAGCTCTTGGACGGAACGAGACAATTTCACCCAAGCCGGTACACCCGTGCACGGGCTCAGTCTGGGGTCAGGCGAGAAAGGACGCGGTGAATGGCCACCTAGTGGCGCTTTAAAATGAAAAAGCAACAACATGAGAGCGGCTATAGGCGAACGTATGTCGCGTGCTTTTTCACAGCACGCTCACGAGACAGTCGTACCATACGACAGAAAACCTCCATCCGAACAACTTTGCCTTTGGGACCACTGCTGTCAATCAACTCGTCCGTTGAATATCAAAGTTTGTGGGAAAAACCACATTCGGCAAACCGGTCGCAGGTTTCGACAACCTCGATGAAAACAAACGCAGTTCAGTTCTCTGAACTCTCCGGGTCACTGGCTGACACAGCAGAAAGAGACAGAAACATAACAAAACTGGTGCAACTTCACCCTTTGGGGCAGTGGGCGGCGCCACAAGCGTCAAGAACCGCACGCTTTTTCCCTCCACGCTATCTGCTTTTAACCAGTGTGTACAGGGGAGAGCGCGAACGCAGTCCCCCACTACCATAAATTATGCAGTCGAGATTCCCACATTTGGGGAATTCGCAGGGGTCAGCACAACTGGAGTGCAATGGCCGAGCCTCGCCCTGGGTGAACCACCTTCCTGATCATGGTGTCTCCCCTGCCAGGTAAGTATGAGTTGCCTGGCCTCCAGGCAGAGGCCCCCTATCCCCCTTCGCCATCCTCAAACACGGTGACCTTCCCCTCCCCCAAGAAAAGGAAGGACGGGGCACCTTCCATTGCTTGACTGCTGCGTGCGTGCGTGACCTTGATTTGAATCAGGTGTCCCTAATCCATCCAACACAAACCCCTGATTCGACTCATCAGCTCGTTGGTAAAGACTCTCAAATAAGAGGGACATCAAAAAACGTGCTGTGACGGTGATGAGTCAGCCGGCCGGCAACCGACGCTTTTGTTCTTCTTTTTTCCCTATGCTCATATGACCGCAGCTTGCTGCTTTCTCTGTGGCACGGTCATCGTTGCGTCACCTCATCGTCATTCTGTATGCGCTTCCTGCGTATTTCTGTATTCTCTGACAAAATTCCAGTGGTGTTGTTGGTTCTTCTATTAGTCACAACAATTCGCAGTCCCCAAAAAGGGGAAGCACACCGTTCCTGGAGGCACTGCAATACCAGGTCGATGCGTGGAGTGGACGGAGCAAGCCCCGGTTCCGGCTCCATGTGCCAAAAATCAATTTAATATGCAGTCCCCGGATAGGGGACGTATCAGATATTAAACTGATAAGAACAGATACTACACTTGATCTTAGCCAAAAGGCCGAGAAGCGATGACACAATGACGCAGCGGCAGGGGAGCCGGCAAAGGCGACGCCCATCTGGGAAGCGGTGAGGGGGGGAGGGTTGGCAAAGGCCTTACGTCGTAGAGACCTGAAACTTTGAGGGATGGTACTAGCCACTCGCTCTACAACATCACCAAGGCTGGCCCCCCGATGGGCCCGGCACGAAATGGCTCGTAGCTCCCAAACCGCACGCCGCAGAACCAAGTGTCTTATATCATCGGAATCCTTGGCTCGAGCCGAGCGAGACGCATGCCTCGGATTCGAAGGTTGCGCTGGCGAAATTTTCGGGTATTTGGGATTTTGTGAAAAACCTACTTTTGCACACTAGTCCTAGGTCTTTTGCCCGATCTGGCCCAAACCAGTGCAGAAAGATTCTCTGGAGTCTGACTGTCCGTCCAGATCGGAAAAAAAGTGGGAATTTCGATTCAGCTTGGCGGCGGCAGGCCGAAACCTACGGGCTGGGCGAGGCGGGGTCTGCTAGAACGGCTATAGCTCTTGGACGGAACGAGACAATTTCACCCAAGCCGGTACACCCGTGCACGGGCTCAGTCTGGGGTCAGGCGAGAAAGGACGCGGTGAATGGCCACCTAGTGGCGCTTTAAAATGAAAAAGCAACAACATGAGAGCGGCTATAGGCGAACGTATGTCGCGTGCTTTTTCACAGCACGCGCACGAGACAGTCGTACCATACGACAGAAAACCTCCATCCGAACAACTTTGCCTTTGGGACCACTGCTGTCAATCAACTCGTCCGTTGAATATCAAAGTTTGTGGGAAAAACCACATTCGGCAAACCGGTCGCAGGTTTCGACAACCTCGATGAAAACAAACGCAGTTCAGTTCTCTGAACTCTCCGGGTCACTGGCTGACACAGCAGAAAGAGACAGAAACATAACAAAACTGGTGCAACTTCACCCTTTGGGGCAGTGGGCGGCGCCACAAGCGTCAAGAACCGCACGCTTTTTCCCTCCACGCTATCTGCTTTTAACCAGTGTGTACAGGGGAGAGCGCGAACGCAGTCCCCCACTACCATAAATTATGCAGTCGAGATTCCCACATTTGGGGAATTCGCAGGGGTCAGCACAACCGGAGTGCAATGGCCGAGCCTCGCCCTGGGTGAACCACCTTCCTGATCATGGTGTCTCCCCTGCCAGGTAAGTATGAGTTGCCTGGCCTCCAGGCAGAGGCGCCCTATCCCCCTTCGCCATCCTCAAACACGGTGACCTTCCCCTCCCCCAAGAAAAGGAAGGACGGGGCACCTTCCATTGCTTGACTGCTGCGTGCGTGCGTGCGTGACCTTGATTTGAATCAGGTGTCCCTAATCCATCCAACACAAACCCCTGATTCGACTCATCAGCTCGTTGGTAAAGACTCTCAAATAAGAGGGACATCAAAAAACGTGCTGTGACGGTGATGAGTCAGCCGGCCGGCAACCGACGCTTTTGTTCTTCTTTTTTCCCTATGCTCATATGACCGCAGCTTGCTGCTTTCTCTGTGGCACGGTCATCGTTGCGTCACCTCATCGTCATTCTGTATGCGCTTCCTGCGTATTTCTGTATTCTCTGACAAAATTCCAGTGGTGTTGTTGGTTCTTCTATTAGTCACAACAATTCGCAGTCCCCAAAAAGGGGAAGCACACCGTTCCTGGAGGCACTGCAATACCAGGTCGATGCGTGGAGTGGACGGAGCAAGCCCCGGTTCCGGCTCCATGTGCCAAAAATCAATTTAATATGCAGTCCCCGGATAGGGGACGTATCAGATATTAAACTGATAAGAACAGATACTACACTTGATCTTAGCCAAAAGGCCGAGAAGCGATGACACAATGACGCAGCGGCAGGGGAGCCGGCAAAGGCGACGCCCATCTGGGAAGCGGTGAGGGGGGGAGGGTTGGCAAAGGCCTTACGTCGTAGAGACCTGAAACTTTGAGGGATGGTACTAGCCACTCGCTCTACAACATCACCAAGGCTGGCCCCCCGATGGGCCCGGCACGAAATGGCTCGTAGCTCCCAAACCGCACGCCGCAGAACCAAGTGTCTTATATCATCGGAATCCTTGGCTCGAGCCGAGCGAGACGCATGCCTCGGATTCGAAGGTTGCGCTGGCGAAATTTTCGGGTATTTGGGATTTTGTGAAAAACCTACTTTTGCACACTAGTCCTAGGTCTTTTGCCCGATCTGGCCCAAACCAGTGCAGAAAGATTCTCTGGAGTCTGACTGTCCGTCCAGATCGGAAAAAAAGTGGGAATTTCGATTCAGCTTGGCGGCGGCAGGCCGAAACCTACGGGCTGGGCGAGGCGGGGTCTGCTAGAACGGCTATAGCTCTTGGACGGAACGAGACAATTTCACCCAAGCCGGTACACCCGTGCACGGGCTCAGTCTGGGGTCAGGCGAGAAAGGACGCGGTGAATGGCCACCTAGTGGCGCTTTAAAATGAAAAAGCAACAACATGAGAGCGGCTATAGGCGAACGTATGTCGCGTGCTTTTTCACAGCACGCGCACGAGACAGTCGTACCATACGACAGAAAACCTCCATCCGAACAACTTTGCCTTTGGGACCACTGCTGTCAATCAACTCGTCCGTTGAATATCAAAGTTTGTGGGAAAAACCACATTCGGCAAACCGGTCGCAGGTTTCGACAACCTCGATGAAAACAAACGCAGTTCAGTTCTCTGAACTCTCCGGGTCACTGGCTGACACAGCAGAAAGAGACAGAAACATAACAAAACTGGTGCAACTTCACCCTTTGGGGCAGTGGGCGGCGCCACAAGCGTCAAGAACCGCACGCTTTTTCCCTCCACGCTATCTGCTTTTAACCAGTGTGTACAGGGGAGAGCGCGAACGCAGTCCCCCACTACCATAAATTATGCAGTCGAGATTCCCACATTTGGGGAATTCGCAGGGGTCAGCACAACCGGAGTGCAATGGCCGAGCCTCGCCCTGGGTGAACCACCTTCCTGATCATGGTGTCTCCCCTGCCAGGTAAGTATGAGTTGCCTGGCCTCCAGGCAGAGGCGCCCTATCCCCCTTCGCCATCCTCAAACACGGTGACCTTCCCCTCCCCCAAGAAAAGGAAGGACGGGGCACCTTCCATTGCTTGACTGCTGCGTGCGTGCGTGCGTGACCTTGATTTGAATCAGGTGTCCCTAATCCATCCAACACAAACCCCTGATTCGACTCATCAGCTCGTTGGTAAAGACTCTCAAATAAGAGGGACATCAAAAAACGTGCTGTGACGGTGATGAGTCAGCCGGCCGGCAACCGACGCTTTTGTTCTTCTTTTTTCCCTATGCTCATATGACCGCAGCTTGCTGCTTTCTCTGTGGCACGGTCATCGTTGCGTCACCTCATCGTCATTCTGTATGCGCTTCCTGCGTATTTCTGTATTCTCTGACAAAATTCCAGTGGTGTTGTTGGTTCTTCTATTAGTCACAACAATTCGCAGTCCCCAAAAAGGGGAAGCACACCGTTCCTGGAGGCACTGCAATACCAGGTCGATGCGTGGAGTGGACGGAGCAAGCCCCGGTTCCGGCTCCATGTGCCAAAAATCAATTTAATATGCAGTCCCCGGATAGGGGACGTATCAGATATTAAACTGATAAGAACAGATACTACACTTGATCTTAGCCAAAAGGCCGAGAAGCGATGACACAATGACGCAGCGGCAGGGGAGCGGGCAAAGGCGACGCCCATCTGGGAAGCGGTGAGGGGGGGAGGGTTGGCAAAGGCCTTACGTCGTAGAGACCTGAAACTTTGAGGGATGGTACTAGCCACTCGCTCTACAACATCACCAAGGCTGGCCCCCCGATGGGCCCGGCACGAAATGGCTCGTAGCTCCCAAACCGCACGCCGCAGAACCAAGTGTCTTATATCATCGGAATCCTTGGCTCGAGCCGAGCGAGACGCATGCCTCGGATTCGAAGGTTGCGCTGGCGAAATTTTCGGGTATTTGGGATTTTGTGAAAAACCTACTTTTGCACACTAGTCCTAGGTCTTTTGCCCGATCTGGCCCAAACCAGTGCAGAAAGATTCTCTGGAGTCTGACTGTCCGTCCAGATCGGAAAAAAAGTGGGAATTTCGATTCAGCTTGGCGGCGGCAGGCCGAAACCTACGGGCTGGGCGAGGCGGGGTCTGCTAGAACGGCTATAGCTCTTGGACGGAACGAGACAATTTCACCCAAGCCGGTACACCCGTGCACGGGCTCAGTCTGGGGTCAGGCGAGAAAGGACGCGGTGAATGGCCACCTAGTGGCGCTTTAAAATGAAAAAGCAACAACATGAGAGCGGCTATAGGCGAACGTATGTCGCGTGCTTTTTCACAGCACGCGCACGAGACAGTCGTACCATACGACAGAAAACCTCCATCCGAACAACTTTGCCTTTGGGACCACTGCTGTCAATCAACTCGTCCGTTGAATATCAAAGTTTGTGGGAAAAACCACATTCGGCAAACCGGTCGCAGGTTTCGACAACCTCGATGAAAACAAACGCAGTTCAGTTCTCTGAACTCTCCGGGTCACTGGCTGACACAGCAGAAAGAGACAGAAACATAACAAAACTGGTGCAACTTCACCCTTTGGGGCAGTGGGCGGCGCCACAAGCGTCAAGAACCGCACGCTTTTTCCCTCCACGCTATCTGCTTTTAACCAGTGTGTACAGGGGAGAGCGCGAACGCAGTCCCCCACTACCATAAATTATGCAGTCGAGATTCCCACATTTGGGGAATTCGCAGGGGTCAGCACAACCGGAGTGCAATGGCCGAGCCTCACCCTGGGTGAACCACCTTCCTGATCATGGTGTCTCCCCTGCCAGGTAAGTATGAGTTGCCTGGCCTCCAGGCAGAGGCGCCCTATCCCCCTTCGCCATCCTCAAACACGGTGACCTTCCCCTCCCCCAAGAAAAGGAAGGACGGGGCACCTTCCATTGCTTGACTGCTGCGTGCGTGCGTGCGTGACCTTGATTTGAATCAGGTGTCCCTAATCCATCCAACACAAACCCCTGATTCGACTCGTCAGCTCGTTGGTAAAGACTCTCAAATAAGAGGGACATCAAAAAACGTGCTGTGACGGTGATGAGTCAGCCGGCCGGCAACCGACGCTTTTGTTCTTCTTTTTTCCCTATGCTCATATGACCGCAGCTTGCTGCTTTCTCTGTGGCACGGTCATCGTTGCGTCACCTCATCGTCATTCTGTATGCGCTTCCTGCGTATTTCTGTATTCTCTGACAAAATTCCAGTGGTGTTGTTGGTTCTTCTATTAGTCACAACAATTCGCAGTCCCCAAAAAGGGGAAGCACACCGTTCCTGGAGGCACTGCAATACCAGGTCGATGCGTGGAGTGGACGGAGCAAGCCCCGGTTCCGGCTCCATGTGCCAAAAATCAATTTAATATGCAGTCCCCGGATAGGGGACGTATCAGATATTAAACTGATAAGAACAGATACTACACTTGATCTTAGCCAAAAGGCCGAGAAGCGATGACACAATGACGCAGCGGCAGGGGAGCCGGCAAAGGCGACGCCCATCTGGGAAGCGGTGAGGGGGGGAGGGTTGGCAAAGGCCTTACGTCGTAGAGACCTGAAACTTTGAGGGATGGTACTAGCCACTCGCTCTACAACATCACCAAGGCTGGCCCCCCGATGGGCCCGGCACGAAATGGCTCGTAGCTCCCAAACCGCACGCCGCAGAACCAAGTGTCTTATATCATCGGAATCCTTGGCTCGAGCCGAGCGAGACGCATGCCTCGGATTCGAAGGTTGCGCTGGCGAAATTTTCGGGTATTTGGGATTTTGTGAAAAACCTACTTTTGCACACTAGTCCTAGGTCTTTTGCCCGATCTGGCCCAAACCAGTGCAGAAAGATTCTCTGGAGTCTGACTGTCCGTCCAGATCGGAAAAAAAGTGGGAATTTCGATTCAGCTTGGCGGCGGCAGGCCGAAACCTACGGGCTGGGCGAGGCGGGGTCTGCTAGAACGGCTATAGCTCTTGGACGGAACGAGACAATTTCACCCAAGCCGGTACACCCGTGCACGGGCTCAGTCTGGGGTCAGGCGAGAAAGGACGCGGTGAATGGCCACCTAGTGGCGCTTTAAAATGAAAAAGCAACAACATGAGAGCGGCTATAGGCGAACGTATGTCGCGTGCTTTTTCACAGCACGCGCACGAGACAGTCGTACCATACGACAGAAAACCTCCATCCGAACAACTTTGCCTTTGGGACCACTGCTGTCAATCAACTCGTCCGTTGAATATCAAAGTTTGTGGGAAAAACCACATTCGGCAAACCGGTCGCAGGTTTCGACAACCTCGATGAAAACAAACGCAGTTCAGTTCTCTGAACTCTCCGGGTCACTGGCTGACACAGCAGAAAGAGACAGAAACATAACAAAACTGGTGCAACTTCACCCTTTGGGGCAGTGGGCGGCGCCACAAGCGTCAAGAACCGCACGCTTTTTCCCTCCACGCTATCTGCTTTTAACCAGTGTGTACAGGGGAGAGCGCGAACGCAGTCCCCCACTACCATAAATTATGCAGTCGAGATTCCCACATTTGGGGAATTCGCAGGGGTCAGCACAACCGGAGTGCAATGGCCGAGCCTCGCCCTGGGTGAACCACCTTCCTGATCATGGTGTCTCCCCTGCCAGGTAAGTATGAGTTGCCTGGCCTCCAGGCAGAGGCGCCCTATCCCCCTTCGCCATCCTCAAACACGGTGACCTTCCCCTCCCCCAAGAAAAGGAAGGACGGGGCACCTTCCATTGCTTGACTGCTGCGTGCGTGCGTGCGTGACCTTGATTTGAATCAGGTGTCCCTAATCCATCCAACACAAACCCCTGATTCGACTCATCAGCTCGTTGGTAAAGACTCTCAAATAAGAGGGACATCAAAAAACGTGCTGTGACGGTGATGAGTCAGCCGGCCGGCAACCGACGCTTTTGTTCTTCTTTTTTCCCTATGCTCATATGACCGCAGCTTGCTGCTTTCTCTGTGGCACGGTCATCGTTGCGTCACCTCATCGTCATTCTGTATGCGCTTCCTGCGTATTTCTGTATTCTCTGACAAAATTCCAGTGGTGTTGTTGGTTCTTCTATTAGTCACAACAATTCGCAGTCCCCAAAAAGGGGAAGCACACCGTTCCTGGAGGCACTGCAATACCAGGTCGATGCGTGGAGTGGACGGAGCAAGCCCCGGTTCCGGCTCCATGTGCCAAAAATCAATTTAATATGCAGTCCCCGGATAGGGGACGTATCAGATATTAAACTGATAAGAACAGATACTACACTTGATCTTAGCCAAAAGGCCGAGAAGCGATGACACAATGACGCAGCGGCAGGGGAGCGGGCAAAGGCGACGCCCATCTGGGAAGCGGTGAGGGGGGGAGGGTTGGCAAAGGCCTTACGTCGTAGAGACCTGAAACTTTGAGGGATGGTACTAGCCACTCGCTCTACAACATCACCAAGGCTGGCCCCCCGATGGGCCCGGCACGAAATGGCTCGTAGCTCCCAAACCGCACGCCGCAGAACCAAGTGTCTTATATCATCGGAATCCTTGGCTCGAGCCGAGCGAGACGCATGCCTCGGATTCGAAGGTTGCGCTGGCGAAATTTTCGGGTATTTGGGATTTTGTGAAAAACCTACTTTTGCACACTAGTCCTAGGTCTTTTGCCCGATCTGGCCCAAACCAGTGCAGAAAGATTCTCTGGAGTCTGACTGTCCGTCCAGATCGGAAAAAAAGTGGGAATTTCGATTCAGCTTGGCGGCGGCAGGCCGAAACCTACGGGCTGGGCGAGGCGGGGTCTGCTAGAACGGCTATAGCTCTTGGACGGAACGAGACAATTTCACCCAAGCCGGTACACCCGTGCACGGGCTCAGTCTGGGGTCAGGCGAGAAAGGACGCGGTGAATGGCCACCTAGTGGCGCTTTAAAATGAAAAAGCAACAACATGAGAGCGGCTATAGGCGAACGTATGTCGCGTGCTTTTTCACAGCACGCGCACGAGACAGTCGTACCATACGACAGAAAACCTCCATCCGAACAACTTTGCCTTTGGGACCACTGCTGTCAATCAACTCGTCCGTTGAATATCAAAGTTTGTGGGAAAAACCACATTCGGCAAACCGGTCGCAGGTTTCGACAACCTCGATGAAAACAAACGCAGTTCAGTTCTCTGAACTCTCCGGGTCACTGGCTGACACAGCAGAAAGAGACAGAAACATAACAAAACTGGTGCAACTTCACCCTTTGGGGCAGTGGGCGGCGCCACAAGCGTCAAGAACCGCACGCTTTTTCCCTCCACGCTATCTGCTTTTAACCAGTGTGTACAGGGGAGAGCGCGAACGCAGTCCCCCACTACCATAAATTATGCAGTCGAGATTCCCACATTTGGGGAATTCGCAGGGGTCAGCACAACCGGAGTGCAATGGCCGAGCCTCGCCCTGGGTGAACCACCTTCCTGATCATGGTGTCTCCCCTGCCAGGTAAGTATGAGTTGCCTGGCCTCCAGGCAGAGGCGCCCTATCCCCCTTCGCCATCCTCAAACACGGTGACCTTCCCCTCCCCCAAGAAAAGGAAGGACGGGGCACCTTCCATTGCTTGACTGCTGCGTGCGTGCGTGCGTGACCTTGATTTGAATCAGGTGTCCCTAATCCATCCAACACAAACCCCTGATTCGACTCATCAGCTCGTTGGTAAAGACTCTCAAGTAAGAGGGACATCAAAAAACGTGCTGTGACGGTGATGAGTCAGCCGGCCGGCAACCGACGCTTTTGTTCTTCTTTTTTCCCTATGCTCATATGACCGCAGCTTGCTGCTTTCTCTGTGGCACGGTCATCGTTGCGTCACCTCATCGTCATTCTGTATGCGCTTCCTGCGTATTTCTGTATTCTCTGACAAAATTCCAGTGGTGTTGTTGGTTCTTCTATTAGTCACAACAATTCGCAGTCCCCAAAAAGGGGAAGCACACCGTTCCTGGAGGCACTGCAATACCAGGTCGATGCGTGGAGTGGACGGAGCAAGCCCCGGTTCCGGCTCCATGTGCCAAAAATCAATTTAATATGCAGTCCCCGGATAGGGGACGTATCAGATATTAAACTGATAAGAACAGATACTACACTTGATCTTAGCCAAAAGGCCGAGAAGCGATGACACAATGACGCAGCGGCAGGGGAGCCGGCAAAGGCGACGCCCATCTGGGAAGCGGTGAGGGGGGGAGGGTTGGCAAAGGCCTTACGTCGTAGAGACCTGAAACTTTGAGGGATGGTACTAGCCACTCGCTCTACAACATCACCAAGGCTGGCCCCCCGATGGGCCCGGCACGAAATGGCTCGTAGCTCCCAAACCGCACGCCGCAGAACCAAGTGTCTTATATCATCGGAATCCTTGGCTCGAGCCGAGCGAGACGCATGCCTCGGATTCGAAGGTTGCGCTGGCGAAATTTTCGGGTATTTGGGATTTTGTGAAAAACCTACTTTTGCACACTAGTCCTAGGTCTTTTGCCCGATCTGGCCCAAACCAGTGCAGAAAGATTCTCTGGAGTCTGACTGTCCGTCCAGATCGGAAAAAAAGTGGGAATTTCGATTCAGCTTGGCGGCGGCAGGCCGAAACCTACGGGCTGGGCGAGGCGGGGTCTGCTAGAACGGCTATAGCTCTTGGACGGAACGAGACAATTTCACCCAAGCCGGTACACCCGTGCACGGGCTCAGTCTGGGGTCAGGCGAGAAAGGACGCGGTGAATGGCCACCTAGTGGCGCTTTAAAATGAAAAAGCAACAACATGAGAGCGGCTATAGGCGAACGTATGTCGCGTGCTTTTTCACAGCACGCGCACGAGACAGTCGTACCATACGACAGAAAACCTCCATCCGAACAACTTTGCCTTTGGGACCACTGCTGTCAATCAACTCGTCCGTTGAATATCAAAGTTTGTGGGAAAAACCACATTCGGCAAACCGGTCGCAGGTTTCGACAACCTCGATGAAAACAAACGCAGTTCAGTTCTCTGAACTCTCCGGGTCACTGGCTGACACAGCAGAAAGAGACAGAAACATAACAAAACTGGTGCAACTTCACCCTTTGGGGCAGTGGGCGGCGCCACAAGCGTCAAGAACCGCACGCTTTTTCCCTCCACGCTATCTGCTTTTAACCAGTGTGTACAGGGGAGAGCGCGAACGCAGTCCCCCACTACCATAAATTATGCAGTCGAGATTCCCACATTTGGGGAATTCGCAGGGGTCAGCACAACCGGAGTGCAATGGCCGAGCCTCGCCCTGGGTGAACCACCTTCCTGATCATGGTGTCTCCCCTGCCAGGTAAGTATGAGTTGCCTGGCCTCCAGGCAGAGGCGCCCTATCCCCCTTCGCCATCCTCAAACACGGTGACCTTCCCCTCCCCCAAGAAAAGGAAGGACGGGGCACCTTCCATTGCTTGACTGCTGCGTGCGTGCGTGCGTGACCTTGATTTGAATCAGGTGTCCCTAATCCATCCAACACAAACCCCTGATTCGACTCATCAGCTCGTTGGTAAAGACTCTCAAATAAGAGGGACATCAAAAAACGTGCTGTGACGGTGATGAGTCAGCCGGCCGGCAACCGACGCTTTTGTTCTTCTTTTTTCCCTATGCTCATATGACCGCAGCTTGCTGCTTTCTCTGTGGCACGGTCATCGTTGCGTCACCTCATCGTCATTCTGTATGCGCTTCCTGCGTATTTCTGTATTCTCTGACAAAATTCCAGTGGTGTTGTTGGTTCTTCTATTAGTCACAACAATTCGCAGTCCCCAAAAAGGGGAAGCACACCGTTCCTGGAGGCACTGCAATACCAGGTCGATGCGTGGAGTGGACGGAGCAAGCCCCGGTTCCGGCTCCATGTGCCAAAAATCAATTTAATATGCAGTCCCCGGATAGGGGACGTATCAGATATTAAACTGATAAGAACAGATACTACACTTGATCTTAGCCAAAAGGCCGAGAAGCGATGACACAATGACGCAGCGGCAGGGGAGCGGGCAAAGGCGACGCCCATCTGGGAAGCGGTGAGGGGGGGAGGGTTGGCAAAGGCCTTACGTCGTAGAGACCTGAAACTTTGAGGGATGGTACTAGCCACTCGCTCTACAACATCACCAAGGCTGGCCCCCCGATGGGCCCGGCACGAAATGGCTCGTAGCTCCCAAACCGCACGCCGCAGAACCAAGTGTCTTATATCATCGGAATCCTTGGCTCGAGCCGAGCGAGACGCATGCCTCGGATTCGAAGGTTGCGCTGGCGAAATTTTCGGGTATTTGGGATTTTGTGAAAAACCTACTTTTGCACACTAGTCCTAGGTCTTTTGCCCGATCTGGCCCAAACCAGTGCAGAAAGATTCTCTGGAGTCTGACTGTCCGTCCAGATCGGAAAAAAAGTGGGAATTTCGATTCAGCTTGGCGGCGGCAGGCCGAAACCTACGGGCTGGGCGAGGCGGGGTCTGCTAGAACGGCTATAGCTCTTGGACGGAACGAGACAATTTCACCCAAGCCGGTACACCCGTGCACGGGCTCAGTCTGGGGTCAGGCGAGAAAGGACGCGGTGAATGGCCACCTAGTGGCGCTTTAAAATGAAAAAGCAACAACATGAGAGCGGCTATAGGCGAACGTATGTCGCGTGCTTTTTCACAGCACGCGCACGAGACAGTCGTACCATACGACAGAAAACCTCCATCCGAACAACTTTGCCTTTGGGACCACTGCTGTCAATCAACTCGTCCGTTGAATATCAAAGTTTGTGGGAAAAACCACATTCGGCAAACCGGTCGCAGGTTTCGACAACCTCGATGAAAACAAACGCAGTTCAGTTCTCTGAACTCTCCGGGTCACTGGCTGACACAGCAGAAAGAGACAGAAACATAACAAAACTGGTGCAACTTCACCCTTTGGGGCAGTGGGCGGCGCCACAAGCGTCAAGAACCGCACGCTTTTTCCCTCCACGCTATCTGCTTTTAACCAGTGTGTACAGGGGAGAGCGCGAACGCAGTCCCCCACTACCATAAATTATGCAGTCGAGATTCCCACATTTGGGGAATTCGCAGGGGTCAGCACAACCGGAGTGCAATGGCCGAGCCTCACCCTGGGTGAACCACCTTCCTGATCATGGTGTCTCCCCTGCCAGGTAAGTATGAGTTGCCTGGCCTCCAGGCAGAGGCGCCCTATCCCCCTTCGCCATCCTCAAACACGGTGACCTTCCCCTCCCCCAAGAAAAGGAAGGACGGGGCACCTTCCATTGCTTGACTGCTGCGTGCGTGCGTGCGTGACCTTGATTTGAATCAGGTGTCCCTAATCCATCCAACACAAACCCCTGATTCGACTCATCAGCTCGTTGGTAAAGACTCTCAAATAAGAGGGACATCAAAAAACGTGCTGTGACGGTGATGAGTCAGCCGGCCGGCAACCGACGCTTTTGTTCTTCTTTTTTCCCTATGCTCATATGACCGCAGCTTGCTGCTTTCTCTGTGGCACGGTCATCGTTGCGTCACCTCATCGTCATTCTGTATGCGCTTCCTGCGTATTTCTGTATTCTCTGACAAAATTCCAGTGGTGTTGTTGGTTCTTCTATTAGTCACAACAATTCGCAGTCCCCAAAAAGGGGAAGCACACCGTTCCTGGAGGCACTGCAATACCAGGTCGATGCGTGGAGTGGACGGAGCAAGCCCCGGTTCCGGCTCCATGTGCCAAAAATCAATTTAATATGCAGTCCCCGGATAGGGGACGTATCAGATATTAAACTGATAAGAACAGATACTACACTTGATCTTAGCCAAAAGGCCGAGAAGCGATGACACAATGACGCAGCGGCAGGGGAGCGGGCAAAGGCGACGCCCATCTGGGAAGCGGTGAGGGGGGGAGGGTTGGCAAAGGCCTTACGTCGTAGAGACCTGAAACTTTGAGGGATGGTACTAGCCACTCGCTCTACAACATCACCAAGGCTGGCCCCCCGATGGGCCCGGCACGAAATGGCTCGTAGCTCCCAAACCGCACGCCGCAGAACCAAGTGTCTTATATCATCGGAATCCTTGGCTCGAGCCGAGCGAGACGCATGCCTCGGATTCGAAGGTTGCGCTGGCGAAATTTTCGGGTATTTGGGATTTTGTGAAAAACCTACTTTTGCACACTAGTCCTAGGTCTTTTGCCCGATCTGGCCCAAACCAGTGCAGAAAGATTCTCTGGAGTCTGACTGTCCGTCCAGATCGGAAAAAAAGTGGGAATTTCGATTCAGCTTGGCGGCGGCAGGCCGAAACCTACGGGCTGGGCGAGGCGGGGTCTGCTAGAACGGCTATAGCTCTTGGACGGAACGAGACAATTTCACCCAAGCCGGTACACCCGTGCACGGGCTCAGTCTGGGGTCAGGCGAGAAAGGACGCGGTGAATGGCCACCTAGTGGCGCTTTAAAATGAAAAAGCAACAACATGAGAGCGGCTATAGGCGAACGTATGTCGCGTGCTTTTTCACAGCACGCGCACGAGACAGTCGTACCATACGACAGAAAACCTCCATCCGAACAACTTTGCCTTTGGGACCACTGCTGTCAATCAACTCGTCCGTTGAATATCAAAGTTTGTGGGAAAAACCACATTCGGCAAACCGGTCGCAGGTTTCGACAACCTCGATGAAAACAAACGCAGTTCAGTTCTCTGAACTCTCCGGGTCACTGGCTGACACAGCAGAAAGAGACAGAAACATAACAAAACTGGTGCAACTTCACCCTTTGGGGCAGTGGGCGGCGCCACAAGCGTCAAGAACCGCACGCTTTTTCCCTCCACGCTATCTGCTTTTAACCAGTGTGTACAGGGGAGAGCGCGAACGCAGTCCCCCACTACCATAAATTATGCAGTCGAGATTCCCACATTTGGGGAATTCGCAGGGGTCAGCACAACCGGAGTGCAATGGCCGAGCCTCACCCTGGGTGAACCACCTTCCTGATCATGGTGTCTCCCCTGCCAGGTAAGTATGAGTTGCCTGGCCTCCAGGCAGAGGCGCCCTATCCCCCTTCGCCATCCTCAAACACGGTGACCTTCCCCTCCCCCAAGAAAAGGAAGGACGGGGCACCTTCCATTGCTTGACTGCTGCGTGCGTGCGTGCGTGACCTTGATTTGAATCAGGTGTCCCTAATCCATCCAACACAAACCCCTGATTCGACTCGTCAGCTCGTTGGTAAAGACTCTCAAATAAGAGGGACATCAAAAAACGTGCTGTGACGGTGATGAGTCAGCCGGCCGGCAACCGACGCTTTTGTTCTTCTTTTTTCCCTATGCTCATATGACCGCAGCTTGCTGCTTTCTCTGTGGCACGGTCATCGTTGCGTCACCTCATCGTCATTCTGTATGCGCTTCCTGCGTATTTCTGTATTCTCTGACAAAATTCCAGTGGTGTTGTTGGTTCTTCTATTAGTCACAACAATTCGCAGTCCCCAAAAAGGGGAAGCACACCGTTCCTGGAGGCACTGCAATACCAGGTCGATGCGTGGAGTGGACGGAGCAAGCCCCGGTTCCGGCTCCATGTGCCAAAAATCAATTTAATATGCAGTCCCCGGATAGGGGACGTATCAGATATTAAACTGATAAGAACAGATACTACACTTGATCTTAGCCAAAAGGCCGAGAAGCGATGACACAATGACGCAGCGGCAGGGGAGCCGGCAAAGGCGACGCCCATCTGGGAAGCGGTGAGGGGGGGAGGGTTGGCAAAGGCCTTACGTCGTAGAGACCTGAAACTTTGAGGGATGGTACTAGCCACTCGCTCTACAACATCACCAAGGCTGGCCCCCCGATGGGCCCGGCACGAAATGGCTCGTAGCTCCCAAACCGCACGCCGCAGAACCAAGTGTCTTATATCATCGGAATCCTTGGCTCGAGCCGAGCGAGACGCATGCCTCGGATTCGAAGGTTGCGCTGGCGAAATTTTCGGGTATTTGGGATTTTGTGAAAAACCTACTTTTGCACACTAGTCCTAGGTCTTTTGCCCGATCTGGCCCAAACCAGTGCAGAAAGATTCTCTGGAGTCTGACTGTCCGTCCAGATCGGAAAAAAAGTGGGAATTTCGATTCAGCTTGGCGGCGGCAGGCCGAAACCTACGGGCTGGGCGAGGCGGGGTCTGCTAGAACGGCTATAGCTCTTGGACGGAACGAGACAATTTCACCCAAGCCGGTACACCCGTGCACGGGCTCAGTCTGGGGTCAGGCGAGAAAGGACGCGGTGAATGGCCACCTAGTGGCGCTTTAAAATGAAAAAGCAACAACATGAGAGCGGCTATAGGCGAACGTATGTCGCGTGCTTTTTCACAGCACGCGCACGAGACAGTCGTACCATACGACAGAAAACCTCCATCCGAACAACTTTGCCTTTGGGACCACTGCTGTCAATCAACTCGTCCGTTGAATATCAAAGTTTGTGGGAAAAACCACATTCGGCAAACCGGTCGCAGGTTTCGACAACCTCGATGAAAACAAACGCAGTTCAGTTCTCTGAACTCTCCGGGTCACTGGCTGACACAGCAGAAAGAGACAGAAACATAACAAAACTGGTGCAACTTCACCCTTTGGGGCAGTGGGCGGCGCCACAAGCGTCAAGAACCGCACGCTTTTTCCCTCCACGCTATCTGCTTTTAACCAGTGTGTACAGGGGAGAGCGCGAACGCAGTCCCCCACTACCATAAATTATGCAGTCGAGATTCCCACATTTGGGGAATTCGCAGGGGTCAGCACAACCGGAGTGCAATGGCCGAGCCTCGCCCTGGGTGAACCACCTTCCTGATCATGGTGTCTCCCCTGCCAGGTAAGTATGAGTTGCCTGGCCTCCAGGCAGAGGCGCCCTATCCCCCTTCGCCATCCTCAAACACGGTGACCTTCCCCTCCCCCAAGAAAAGGAAGGACGGGGCACCTTCCATTGCTTGACTGCTGCGTGCGTGCGTGCGTGACCTTGATTTGAATCAGGTGTCCCTAATCCATCCAACACAAACCCCTGATTCGACTCGTCAGCTCGTTGGTAAAGACTCTCAAATAAGAGGGACATCAAAAAACGTGCTGTGACGGTGATGAGTCAGCCGGCCGGCAACCGACGCTTTTGTTCTTCTTTTTTCCCTATGCTCATATGACCGCAGCTTGCTGCTTTCTCTGTGGCACGGTCATCGTTGCGTCACCTCATCGTCATTCTGTATGCGCTTCCTGCGTATTTCTGTATTCTCTGACAAAATTCCAGTGGTGTTGTTGGTTCTTCTATTAGTCACAACAATTCGCAGTCCCCAAAAAGGGGAAGCACACCGTTCCTGGAGGCACTGCAATACCAGGTCGATGCGTGGAGTGGACGGAGCAAGCCCCGGTTCCGGCTCCATGTGCCAAAAATCAATTTAATATGCAGTCCCCGGATAGGGGACGTATCAGATATTAAACTGATAAGAACAGATACTACACTTGATCTTAGCCAAAAGGCCGAGAAGCGATGACACAATGACGCAGCGGCAGGGGAGCGGGCAAAGGCGACGCCCATCTGGGAAGCGGTGAGGGGGGGAGGGTTGGCAAAGGCCTTACGTCGTAGAGACCTGAAACTTTGAGGGATGGTACTAGCCACTCGCTCTACAACATCACCAAGGCTGGCCCCCCGATGGGCCCGGCACGAAATGGCTCGTAGCTCCCAAACCGCACGCCGCAGAACCAAGTGTCTTATATCATCGGAATCCTTGGCTCGAGCCGAGCGAGACGCATGCCTCGGATTCGAAGGTTGCGCTGGCGAAATTTTCGGGTATTTGGGATTTTGTGAAAAACCTACTTTTGCACACTAGTCCTAGGTCTTTTGCCCGATCTGGCCCAAACCAGTGCAGAAAGATTCTCTGGAGTCTGACTGTCCGTCCAGATCGGAAAAAAAGTGGGAATTTCGATTCAGCTTGGCGGCGGCAGGCCGAAACCTACGGGCTGGGCGAGGCGGGGTCTGCTAGAACGGCTATAGCTCTTGGACGGAACGAGACAATTTCACCCAAGCCGGTACACCCGTGCACGGGCTCAGTCTGGGGTCAGGCGAGAAAGGACGCGGTGAATGGCCACCTAGTGGCGCTTTAAAATGAAAAAGCAACAACATGAGAGCGGCTATAGGCGAACGTATGTCGCGTGCTTTTTCACAGCACGCGCACGAGACAGTCGTACCATACGACAGAAAACCTCCATCCGAACAACTTTGCCTTTGGGACCACTGCTGTCAATCAACTCGTCCGTTGAATATCAAAGTTTGTGGGAAAAACCACATTCGGCAAACCGGTCGCAGGTTTCGACAACCTCGATGAAAACAAACGCAGTTCAGTTCTCTGAACTCTCCGGGTCACTGGCTGACACAGCAGAAAGAGACAGAAACATAACAAAACTGGTGCAACTTCACCCTTTGGGGCAGTGGGCTGCGCCACAAGCGTCAAGAACCGCACGCTTTTTCCCTCCACGCTATCTGCTTTTAACCAGTGTGTACAGGGGAGAGCGCGAACGCAGTCCCCCACTACCATAAATTATGCAGTCGAGATTCCCACATTTGGGGAATTCGCAGGGGTCAGCACAACCGGAGTGCAATGGCCGAGCCTCGCCCTGGGTGAACCACCTTCCTGATCATGGTGTCTCCCCTGCCAGGTAAGTATGAGTTGCCTGGCCTCCAGGCAGAGGCGCCCTATCCCCCTTCGCCATCCTCAAACACGGTGACCTTCCCCTCCCCCAAGAAAAGGAAGGACGGGGCACCTTCCATTGCTTGACTGCTGCGTGCGTGCGTGCGTGACCTTGATTTGAATCAGGTGTCCCTAATCCATCCAACACAAACCCCTGATTCGACTCGTCAGCTCGTTGGTAAAGACTCTCAAATAAGAGGGACATCAAAAAACGTGCTGTGACGGTGATGAGTCAGCCGGCCGGCAACCGACGCTTTTGTTCTTCTTTTTTCCCTATGCTCATATGACCGCAGCTTGCTGCTTTCTCTGTGGCACGGTCATCGTTGCGTCACCTCATCGTCATTCTGTATGCGCTTCCTGCGTATTTCTGTATTCTCTGACAAAATTCCAGTGGTGTTGTTGGTTCTTCTATTAGTCACAACAATTCGCAGTCCCCAAAAAGGGGAAGCACACCGTTCCTGGAGGCACTGCAATACCAGGTCGATGCGTGGAGTGGACGGAGCAAGCCCCGGTTCCGGCTCCATGTGCCAAAAATCAATTTAATATGCAGTCCCCGGATAGGGGACGTATCAGATATTAAACTGATAAGAACAGATACTACACTTGATCTTAGCCAAAAGGCCGAGAAGCGATGACACAATGACGCAGCGGCAGGGGAGCCGGCAAAGGCGACGCCCATCTGGGAAGCGGTGAGGGGGGGAGGGTTGGCAAAGGCCTTACGTCGTAGAGACCTGAAACTTTGAGGGATGGTACTAGCCACTCGCTCTACAACATCACCAAGGCTGGCCCCCCGATGGGCCCGGCACGAAATGGCTCGTAGCTCCCAAACCGCACGCCGCAGAACCAAGTGTCTTATATCATCGGAATCCTTGGCTCGAGCCGAGCGAGACGCATGCCTCGGATTCGAAGGTTGCGCTGGCGAAATTTTCGGGTATTTGGGATTTTGTGAAAAACCTACTTTTGCACACTAGTCCTAGGTCTTTTGCCCGATCTGGCCCAAACCAGTGCAGAAAGATTCTCTGGAGTCTGACTGTCCGTCCAGATCGGAAAAAAAGTGGGAATTTCGATTCAGCTTGGCGGCGGCAGGCCGAAACCTACGGGCTGGGCGAGGCGGGGTCTGCTAGAACGGCTATAGCTCTTGGACGGAACGAGACAATTTCACCCAAGCCGGTACACCCGTGCACGGGCTCAGTCTGGGGTCAGGCGAGAAAGGACGCGGTGAATGGCCACCTAGTGGCGCTTTAAAATGAAAAAGCAACAACATAAGAGCGGCTATAGGCGAACGTATGTCGCGTGCTTTTTCACAGCACGCGCACGAGACAGTCGTACCATACGACAGAAAACCTCCATCCGAACAACTTTGCCTTTGGGACCACTGCTGTCAATCAACTCGTCCGTTGAATATCAAAGTTTGTGGGAAAAACCACATTCGGCAAACCGGTCGCAGGTTTCGACAACCTCGATGAAAACAAACGCAGTTCAGTTCTCTGAACTCTCCGGGTCACTGGCTGACACAGCAGAAAGAGACAGAAACATAACAAAACTGGTGCAACTTCACCCTTTGGGGCAGTGGGCTGCGCCACAAGCGTCAAGAACCGCACGCTTTTTCCCTCCACGCTATCTGCTTTTAACCAGTGTGTACAGGGGAGAGCGCGAACGCAGTCCCCCACTACCATAAATTATGCAGTCGAGATTCCCACATTTGGGGAATTCGCAGGGGTCAGCACAACCGGAGTGCAATGGCCGAGCCTCGCCCTGGGTGAACCACCTTCCTGATCATGGTGTCTCCCCTGCCAGGTAAGTATGAGTTGCCTGGCCTCCAGGCAGAGGCGCCCTATCCCCCTTCGCCATCCTCAAACACGGTGACCTTCCCCTCCCCCAAGAAAAGGAAGGACGGGGCACCTTCCATTGCTTGACTGCTGCGTGCGTGCGTGCGTGACCTTGATTTGAATCAGGTGTCCCTAATCCATCCAACACAAACCCCTGATTCGACTCGTCAGCTCGTTGGTAAAGACTCTCAAATAAGAGGGACATCAAAAAACGTGCTGTGACGGTGATGAGTCAGCCGGCCGGCAACCGACGCTTTTGTTCTTCTTTTTTCCCTATGCTCATATGACCGCAGCTTGCTGCTTTCTCTGTGGCACGGTCATCGTTGCGTCACCTCATCGTCATTCTGTATGCGCTTCCTGCGTATTTCTGTATTCTCTGACAAAATTCCAGTGGTGTTGTTGGTTCTTCTATTAGTCACAACAATTCGCAGTCCCCAAAAAGGGGAAGCACACCGTTCCTGGAGGCACTGCAATACCAGGTCGATGCGTGGAGTGGACGGAGCAAGCCCCGGTTCCGGCTCCATGTGCCAAAAATCAATTTAATATGCAGTCCCCGGATAGGGGACGTATCAGATATTAAACTGATAAGAACAGATACTACACTTGATCTTAGCCAAAAGGCCGAGAAGCGATGACACAATGACGCAGCGGCAGGGGAGCCGGCAAAGGCGACGCCCATCTGGGAAGCGGTGAGGGGGGGAGGGTTGGCAAAGGCCTTACGTCGTAGAGACCTGAAACTTTGAGGGATGGTACTAGCCACTCGCTCTACAACATCACCAAGGCTGGCCCCCCGATGGGCCCGGCACGAAATGGCTCGTAGCTCCCAAACCGCACGCCGCAGAACCAAGTGTCTTATATCATCGGAATCCTTGGCTCGAGCCGAGCGAGACGCATGCCTCGGATTCGAAGGTTGCGCTGGCGAAATTTTCGGGTATTTGGGATTTTGTGAAAAACCTACTTTTGCACACTAGTCCTAGGTCTTTTGCCCGATCTGGCCCAAACCAGTGCAGAAAGATTCTCTGGAGTCTGACTGTCCGTCCAGATCGGAAAAAAAGTGGGAATTTCGATTCAGCTTGGCGGCGGCAGGCCGAAACCTACGGGCTGGGCGAGGCGGGGTCTGCTAGAACGGCTATAGCTCTTGGACGGAACGAGACAATTTCACCCAAGCCGGTACACCCGTGCACGGGCTCAGTCTGGGGTCAGGCGAGAAAGGACGCGGTGAATGGCCACCTAGTGGCGCTTTAAAATGAAAAAGCAACAACATGAGAGCGGCTATAGGCGAACGTATGTCGCGTGCTTTTTCACAGCACGCGCACGAGACAGTCGTACCATACGACAGAAAACCTCCATCCGAACAACTTTGCCTTTGGGACCACTGCTGTCAATCAACTCGTCCGTTGAATATCAAAGTTTGTGGGAAAAACCACATTCGGCAAACCGGTCGCAGGTTTCGACAACCTCGATGAAAACAAACGCAGTTCAGTTCTCTGAACTCTCCGGGTCACTGGCTGACACAGCAGAAAGAGACAGAAACATAACAAAACTGGTGCAACTTCACCCTTTGGGGCAGTGGGCTGCGCCACAAGCGTCAAGAACCGCACGCTTTTTCCCTCCACGCTATCTGCTTTTAACCAGTGTGTACAGGGGAGAGCGCGAACGCAGTCCCCCACTACCATAAATTATGCAGTCGAGATTCCCACATTTGGGGAATTCGCAGGGGTCAGCACAACCGGAGTGCAATGGCCGAGCCTCGCCCTGGGTGAACCACCTTCCTGATCATGGTGTCTCCCCTGCCAGGTAAGTATGAGTTGCCTGGCCTCCAGGCAGAGGCGCCCTATCCCCCTTCGCCATCCTCAAACACGGTGACCTTCCCCTCCCCCAAGAAAAGGAAGGACGGGGCACCTTCCATTGCTTGACTGCTGCGTGCGTGCGTGCGTGACCTTGATTTGAATCAGGTGTCCCTAATCCATCCAACACAAACCCCTGATTCGACTCGTCAGCTCGTTGGTAAAGACTCTCAAATAAGAGGGACATCAAAAAACGTGCTGTGACGGTGATGAGTCAGCCGGCCGGCAACCGACGCTTTTGTTCTTCTTTTTTCCCTATGCTCATATGACCGCAGCTTGCTGCTTTCTCTGTGGCACGGTCATCGTTGCGTCACCTCATCGTCATTCTGTATGCGCTTCCTGCGTATTTCTGTATTCTCTGACAAAATTCCAGTGGTGTTGTTGGTTCTTCTATTAGTCACAACAAGTCGCAGTCCCCAAAAAGGGGAAGCACACCGTTCCTGGAGGCACTGCAATACCAGGTCGATGCGTGGAGTGGACGGAGCAAGCCCCGGTTCCGGCTCCATGTGCCAAAAATCAATTTAATATGCAGTCCCCGGATAGGGGACGTATCAGATATTAAACTGATAAGAACAGATACTACACTTGATCTTAGCCAAAAGGCCGAGAAGCGATGACACAATGACGCAGCGGCAGGGGAGCCGGCAAAGGCGACGCCCATCTGGGAAGCGGTGAGGGGGGGAGGGTTGGCAAAGGCCTTACGTCGTAGAGACCTGAAACTTTGAGGGATGGTACTAGCCACTCGCTCTACAACATCACCAAGGCTGGCCCCCCGATGGGCCCGGCACGAAATGGCTCGTAGCTCCCAAACCGCACGCCGCAGAACCAAGTGTCTTATATCATCGGAATCCTTGGCTCGAGCCGAGCGAGACGCATGCCTCGGATTCGAAGGTTGCGCTGGCGAAATTTTCGGGTATTTGGGATTTTGTGAAAAACCTACTTTTGCACACTAGTCCTAGGTCTTTTGCCCGATCTGGCCCAAACCAGTGCAGAAAGATTCTCTGGAGTCTGACTGTCCGTCCAGATCGGAAAAAAAGTGGGAATTTCGATTCAGCTTGGCGGCGGCAGGCCGAAACCTACGGGCTGGGCGAGGCGGGGTCTGCTAGAACGGCTATAGCTCTTGGACGGAACGAGACAATTTCACCCAAGCCGGTACACCCGTGCACGGGCTCAGTCTGGGGTCAGGCGAGAAAGGACGCGGTGAATGGCCACCTAGTGGCGCTTTAAAATGAAAAAGCAACAACATGAGAGCGGCTATAGGCGAACGTATGTCGCGTGCTTTTTCACAGCACGCTCACGAGACAGTCGTACCATACGACAGAAAACCTCCATCCGAACAACTTTGCCTTTGGGACCACTGCTGTCAATCAACTCGTCCGTTGAATATCAAAGTTTGTGGGAAAAACCACATTCGGCAAACCGGTCGCAGGTTTCGACAACCTCGATGAAAACAAACGCAGTTCAGTTCTCTGAACTCTCCGGGTCACTGGCTGACACAGCAGAAAGAGACAGAAACATAACAAAACTGGTGCAACTTCACCCTTTGGGGCAGTGGGCGGCGCCACAAGCGTCAAGAACCGCACGCTTTTTCCCTCCACGCTATCTGCTTTTAACCAGTGTGTACAGGGGAGAGCGCGAACGCAGTCCCCCACTACCATAAATTATGCAGTCGAGATTCCCACATTTGGGGAATTCGCAGGGGTCAGCACAACTGGAGTGCAATGGCCGAGCCTCGCCCTGGGTGAACCACCTTCCTGATCATGGTGTCTCCCCTGCCAGGTAAGTATGAGTTGCCTGGCCTCCAGGCAGAGGCGCCCTATCCCCCTTCGCCAACCTCAAACACGGTGACCTTCCCCTCCCCCAAGAAAAGGAAGGACGGGGCACCTTCCATTGCTTGACTGCTGCGTGCGTGCGTGACCTTGATTTGAATCAGGTGTCCCTAATCCATCCAACACAAACCCCTGATTCGACTCATCAGCTCGTTGGTAAAGACTCTCAAATAAGAGGGACATCAAAAAACGTGCTGTGACGGTGATGAGTCAGCCGGCCGGCAACCGACGCTTTTGTTCTTCTTTTTTCCCTATGCTCATATGACCGCAGCTTGCTGCTTTCTCTGTGGCACGGTCATCGTTGCGTCACCTCATCGTCATTCTGTATGCGCTTCCTGCGTATTTCTGTATTCTCTGACAAAATTCCAGTGGTGTTGTTGGTTCTTCTATTAGTCACAACAATTCGCAGTCCCCAAAAAGGGGAAGCACACCGTTCCTGGAGGCACTGCAATACCAGGTCGATGCGTGGAGTGGACGGAGCAAGCCCCGGTTCCGGCTCCATGTGCCAAAAATCAATTTAATATGCAGTCCCCGGATAGGGGACGTATCAGATATTAAACTGATAAGAACAGATACTACACTTGATCTTAGCCAAAAGGCCGAGAAGCGATGACACAATGACGCAGCGGCAGGGGAGCCGGCAAAGGCGACGCCCATCTGGGAAGCGGTGAGGGGGGGAGGGTTGGCAAAGGCCTTACGTCGTAGAGACCTGAAACTTTGAGGGATGGTACTAGCCACTCGCTCTACAACATCACCAAGGCTGGCCCCCCGATGGGCCCGGCACGAAATGGCTCGTAGCTCCCAAACCGCACGCCGCAGAACCAAGTGTCTTATATCATCGGAATCCTTGGCTCGAGCCGAGCGAGACGCATGCCTCGGATTCGAAGGTTGCGCTGGCGAAATTTTCGGGTATTTGGGATTTTGTGAAAAACCTACTTTTGCACACTAGTCCTAGGTCTTTTGCCCGATCTGGCCCAAACCAGTGCAGAAAGATTCTCTGGAGTCTGACTGTCCGTCCAGATCGGAAAAAAAGTGGGAATTTCGATTCAGCTTGGCGGCGGCAGGCCGAAACCTACGGGCTGGGCGAGGCGGGGTCTGCTAGAACGGCTATAGCTCTTGGACGGAACGAGACAATTTCACCCAAGCCGGTACACCCGTGCACGGGCTCAGTCTGGGGTCAGGCGAGAAAGGACGCGGTGAATGGCCACCTAGTGGCGCTTTAAAATGAAAAAGCAACAACATGAGAGCGGCTATAGGCGAACGTATGTCGCGTGCTTTTTCACAGCACGCGCACGAGACAGTCGTACCATACGACAGAAAACCTCCATCCGAACAACTTTGCCTTTGGGACCACTGCTGTCAATCAACTCGTCCGTTGAATATCAAAGTTTGTGGGAAAAACCACATTCGGCAAACCGGTCGCAGGTTTCGACAACCTCGATGAAAACAAACGCAGTTCAGTTCTCTGAACTCTCCGGGTCACTGGCTGACACAGCAGAAAGAGACAGAAACATAACAAAACTGGTGCAACTTCACCCTTTGGGGCAGTGGGCGGCGCCACAAGCGTCAAGAACCGCACGCTTTTTCCCTCCACGCTATCTGCTTTTAACCAGTGTGTACAGGGGAGAGCGCGAACGCAGTCCCCCACTACCATAAATTATGCAGTCGAGATTCCCACATTTGGGGAATTCGCAGGGGTCAGCACAACCGGAGTGCAATGGCCGAGCCTCGCCCTGGGTGAACCACCTTCCTGATCATGGTGTCTCCCCTGCCAGGTAAGTATGAGTTGCCTGGCCTCCAGGCAGAGGCGCCCTATCCCCCTTCGCCATCCTCAAACACGGTGACCTTCCCCTCCCCCAAGAAAAGGAAGGACGGGGCACCTTCCATTGCTTGACTGCTGCGTGCGTGCGTGCGTGACCTTGATTTGAATCAGGTGTCCCTAATCCATCCAACACAAACCCCTGATTCGACTCATCAGCTCGTTGGTAAAGACTCTCAAATAAGAGGGACATCAAAAAACGTGCTGTGACGGTGATGAGTCAGCCGGCCGGCAACCGACGCTTTTGTTCTTCTTTTTTCCCTATGCTCATATGACCGCAGCTTGCTGCTTTCTCTGTGGCACGGTCATCGTTGCGTCACCTCATCGTCATTCTGTATGCGCTTCCTGCGTATTTCTGTATTCTCTGACAAAATTCCAGTGGTGTTGTTGGTTCTTCTATTAGTCACAACAATTCGCAGTCCCCAAAAAGGGGAAGCACACCGTTCCTGGAGGCACTGCAATACCAGGTCGATGCGTGGAGTGGACGGAGCAAGCCCCGGTTCCGGCTCCATGTGCCAAAAATCAATTTAATATGCAGTCCCCGGATAGGGGACGTATCAGATATTAAACTGATAAGAACAGATACTACACTTGATCTTAGCCAAAAGGCCGAGAAGCGATGACACAATGACGCAGCGGCAGGGGAGCGGGCAAAGGCGACGCCCATCTGGGAAGCGGTGAGGGGGGGAGGGTTGGCAAAGGCCTTACGTCGTAGAGACCTGAAACTTTGAGGGATGGTACTAGCCACTCGCTCTACAACATCACCAAGGCTGGCCCCCCGATGGGCCCGGCACGAAATGGCTCGTAGCTCCCAAACCGCACGCCGCAGAACCAAGTGTCTTATATCATCGGAATCCTTGGCTCGAGCCGAGCGAGACGCATGCCTCGGATTCGAAGGTTGCGCTGGCGAAATTTTCGGGTATTTGGGATTTTGTGAAAAACCTACTTTTGCACACTAGTCCTAGGTCTTTTGCCCGATCTGGCCCAAACCAGTGCAGAAAGATTCTCTGGAGTCTGACTGTCCGTCCAGATCGGAAAAAAAGTGGGAATTTCGATTCAGCTTGGCGGCGGCAGGCCGAAACCTACGGGCTGGGCGAGGCGGGGTCTGCTAGAACGGCTATAGCTCTTGGACGGAACGAGACAATTTCACCCAAGCCGGTACACCCGTGCACGGGCTCAGTCTGGGGTCAGGCGAGAAAGGACGCGGTGAATGGCCACCTAGTGGCGCTTTAAAATGAAAAAGCAACAACATGAGAGCGGCTATAGGCGAACGTATGTCGCGTGCTTTTTCACAGCACGCGCACGAGACAGTCGTACCATACGACAGAAAACCTCCATCCGAACAACTTTGCCTTTGGGACCACTGCTGTCAATCAACTCGTCCGTTGAATATCAAAGTTTGTGGGAAAAACCACATTCGGCAAACCGGTCGCAGGTTTCGACAACCTCGATGAAAACAAACGCAGTTCAGTTCTCTGAACTCTCCGGGTCACTGGCTGACACAGCAGAAAGAGACAGAAACATAACAAAACTGGTGCAACTTCACCCTTTGGGGCAGTGGGCGGCGCCACAAGCGTCAAGAACCGCACGCTTTTTCCCTCCACGCTATCTGCTTTTAACCAGTGTGTACAGGGGAGAGCGCGAACGCAGTCCCCCACTACCATAAATTATGCAGTCGAGATTCCCACATTTGGGGAATTCGCAGGGGTCAGCACAACCGGAGTGCAATGGCCGAGCCTCACCCTGGGTGAACCACCTTCCTGATCATGGTGTCTCCCCTGCCAGGTAAGTATGAGTTGCCTGGCCTCCAGGCAGAGGCGCCCTATCCCCCTTCGCCATCCTCAAACACGGTGACCTTCCCCTCCCCCAAGAAAAGGAAGGACGGGGCACCTTCCATTGCTTGACTGCTGCGTGCGTGCGTGCGTGACCTTGATTTGAATCAGGTGTCCCTAATCCATCCAACACAAACCCCTGATTCGACTCGTCAGCTCGTTGGTAAAGACTCTCAAATAAGAGGGACATCAAAAAACGTGCTGTGACGGTGATGAGTCAGCCGGCCGGCAACCGACGCTTTTGTTCTTCTTTTTTCCCTATGCTCATATGACCGCAGCTTGCTGCTTTCTCTGTGGCACGGTCATCGTTGCGTCACCTCATCGTCATTCTGTATGCGCTTCCTGCGTATTTCTGTATTCTCTGACAAAATTCCAGTGGTGTTGTTGGTTCTTCTATTAGTCACAACAATTCGCAGTCCCCAAAAAGGGGAAGCACACCGTTCCTGGAGGCACTGCAATACCAGGTCGATGCGTGGAGTGGACGGAGCAAGCCCCGGTTCCGGCTCCATGTGCCAAAAATCAATTTAATATGCAGTCCCCGGATAGGGGACGTATCAGATATTAAACTGATAAGAACAGATACTACACTTGATCTTAGCCAAAAGGCCGAGAAGCGATGACACAATGACGCAGCGGCAGGGGAGCCGGCAAAGGCGACGCCCATCTGGGAAGCGGTGAGGGGGGGAGGGTTGGCAAAGGCCTTACGTCGTAGAGACCTGAAACTTTGAGGGATGGTACTAGCCACTCGCTCTACAACATCACCAAGGCTGGCCCCCCGATGGGCCCGGCACGAAATGGCTCGTAGCTCCCAAACCGCACGCCGCAGAACCAAGTGTCTTATATCATCGGAATCCTTGGCTCGAGCCGAGCGAGACGCATGCCTCGGATTCGAAGGTTGCGCTGGCGAAATTTTCGGGTATTTGGGATTTTGTGAAAAACCTACTTTTGCACACTAGTCCTAGGTCTTTTGCCCGATCTGGCCCAAACCAGTGCAGAAAGATTCTCTGGAGTCTGACTGTCCGTCCAGATCGGAAAAAAAGTGGGAATTTCGATTCAGCTTGGCGGCGGCAGGCCGAAACCTACGGGCTGGGCGAGGCGGGGTCTGCTAGAACGGCTATAGCTCTTGGACGGAACGAGACAATTTCACCCAAGCCGGTACACCCGTGCACGGGCTCAGTCTGGGGTCAGGCGAGAAAGGACGCGGTGAATGGCCACCTAGTGGCGCTTTAAAATGAAAAAGCAACAACATGAGAGCGGCTATAGGCGAACGTATGTCGCGTGCTTTTTCACAGCACGCGCACGAGACAGTCGTACCATACGACAGAAAACCTCCATCCGAACAACTTTGCCTTTGGGACCACTGCTGTCAATCAACTCGTCCGTTGAATATCAAAGTTTGTGGGAAAAACCACATTCGGCAAACCGGTCGCAGGTTTCGACAACCTCGATGAAAACAAACGCAGTTCAGTTCTCTGAACTCTCCGGGTCACTGGCTGACACAGCAGAAAGAGACAGAAACATAACAAAACTGGTGCAACTTCACCCTTTGGGGCAGTGGGCGGCGCCACAAGCGTCAAGAACCGCACGCTTTTTCCCTCCACGCTATCTGCTTTTAACCAGTGTGTACAGGGGAGAGCGCGAACGCAGTCCCCCACTACCATAAATTATGCAGTCGAGATTCCCACATTTGGGGAATTCGCAGGGGTCAGCACAACCGGAGTGCAATGGCCGAGCCTCGCCCTGGGTGAACCACCTTCCTGATCATGGTGTCTCCCCTGCCAGGTAAGTATGAGTTGCCTGGCCTCCAGGCAGAGGCGCCCTATCCCCCTTCGCCATCCTCAAACACGGTGACCTTCCCCTCCCCCAAGAAAAGGAAGGACGGGGCACCTTCCATTGCTTGACTGCTGCGTGCGTGCGTGCGTGACCTTGATTTGAATCAGGTGTCCCTAATCCATCCAACACAAACCCCTGATTCGACTCATCAGCTCGTTGGTAAAGACTCTCAAATAAGAGGGACATCAAAAAACGTGCTGTGACGGTGATGAGTCAGCCGGCCGGCAACCGACGCTTTTGTTCTTCTTTTTTCCCTATGCTCATATGACCGCAGCTTGCTGCTTTCTCTGTGGCACGGTCATCGTTGCGTCACCTCATCGTCATTCTGTATGCGCTTCCTGCGTATTTCTGTATTCTCTGACAAAATTCCAGTGGTGTTGTTGGTTCTTCTATTAGTCACAACAATTCGCAGTCCCCAAAAAGGGGAAGCACACCGTTCCTGGAGGCACTGCAATACCAGGTCGATGCGTGGAGTGGACGGAGCAAGCCCCGGTTCCGGCTCCATGTGCCAAAAATCAATTTAATATGCAGTCCCCGGATAGGGGACGTATCAGATATTAAACTGATAAGAACAGATACTACACTTGATCTTAGCCAAAAGGCCGAGAAGCGATGACACAATGACGCAGCGGCAGGGGAGCGGGCAAAGGCGACGCCCATCTGGGAAGCGGTGAGGGGGGGAGGGTTGGCAAAGGCCTTACGTCGTAGAGACCTGAAACTTTGAGGGATGGTACTAGCCACTCGCTCTACAACATCACCAAGGCTGGC
The DNA here is from genome assembly GCF_024679245.1 of Pseudorasbora parva. Classification (NCBI taxonomy): domain Eukaryota; kingdom Metazoa; phylum Chordata; class Actinopteri; order Cypriniformes; family Gobionidae; genus Pseudorasbora; species Pseudorasbora parva. Next base: position 71,958 of record NW_027125110.1, on the reverse strand, counting down.
CCCCCGATGGGCCCGGCACGAAATGGCTCGTAGCTCCCAAACCGCACGCCGCAGAACCAAGTGTCTTATATCATCGGAATCCTTGGCTCGAGCCGAGCGAGACGCATGCCTCGGATTCGAAGGTTGCGCTGGCGAAATTTTCGGGTATTTGGGATTTTGTGAAAAACCTACTTTTGCACACTAGTCCTAGGTCTTTTGCCCGATCTGGCCCAAACCAGTGCAGAAAGATTCTCTGGAGTCTGACTGTCCGTCCAGATCGGAAAAAAAGTGGGAATTTCGATTCAGCTTGGCGGCGGCAGGCCGAAACCTACGGGCTGGGCGAGGCGGGGTTTGCTAGAACGGCTATAGCTCTTGGACGGAACGAGACAATTTCACCCAAGCCGGTACACCCGTGCACGGGCTCAGTCTGGGGTCAGGCGAGAAAGGACGCGGTGAATGGCCACCTAGTGGCGCTTTAAAATGAAAAAGCAACAACATGAGAGCGGCTATAGGCGAACGTATGTCGCGTGCTTTTTCACAGCACGCGCACGAGACAGTCGTACCATACGACAGAAAACCTCCATCCGAACAACTTTGCCTTTGGGACCACTGCTGTCAATCAACTCGTCCGTTGAATATCAAAGTTTGTGGGAAAAACCACATTCGGCAAACCGGTCGCAGGTTTCGACAACCTCGATGAAAACAAACGCAGTTCAGTTCTCTGAACTCTCCGGGTCACTGGCTGACACAGCAGAAAGAGACAGAAACATAACAAAACTGGTGCAACTTCACCCTTTGGGGCAGTGGGCGGCGCCACAAGCGTCAAGAACCGCACGCTTTTTCCCTCCACGCTATCTGCTTTTAACCAGTGTGTACAGGGGAGAGCGCGAACGCAGTCCCCCACTACCATAAATTATGCAGTCGAGATTCCCACATTTGGGGAATTCGCAGGGGTCAGCACAACCGGAGTGCAATGGCCGAGCCTCACCCTGGGTGAACCACCTTCCTGATCATGGTGTCTCCCCTGCCAGGTAAGTATGAGTTGCCTGGCCTCCAGGCAGAGGCGCCCTATCCCCCTTCGCCATCCTCAAACACGGTGACCTTCCCCTCCCCCAAGAAAAGGAAGGACGGGGCACCTTCCATTGCTTGACTGCTGCGTGCGTGCGTGCGTGACCTTGATTTGAATCAGGTGTCCCTAATCCATCCAACACAAACCCCTGATTCGACTCGTCAGCTCGTTGGTAAAGACTCTCAAATAAGAGGGACATCAAAAAACGTGCTGTGACGGTGATGAGTCAGCCGGCCGGCAACCGACGCTTTTGTTCTTCTTTTTTCCCTATGCTCATATGACCGCAGCTTGCTGCTTTCTCTGTGGCACGGTCATCGTTGCGTCACCTCATCGTCATTCTGTATGCGCTTCCTGCGTATTTCTGTATTCTCTGACAAAATTCCAGTGGTGTTGTTGGTTCTTCTATTAGTCACAACAATTCGCAGTCCCCAAAAAGGGGAAGCACACCGTTCCTGGAGGCACTGCAATACCAGGTCGATGCGTGGAGTGGACGGAGCAAGCCCCGGTTCCGGCTCCATGTGCCAAAAATCAATTTAATATGCAGTCCCCGGATAGGGGACGTATCAGATATTAAACTGATAAGAACAGATACTACACTTGATCTTAGCCAAAAGGCCGAGAAGCGATGACACAATGACGCAGCGGCAGGGGAGCCGGCAAAGGCGACGCCCATCTGGGAAGCGGTGAGGGGGGGAGGGTTGGCAAAGGCCTTACGTCGTAGAGACCTGAAACTTTGAGGGATGGTACTAGCCACTCGCTCTACAACATCACCAAGGCTGGCCCCCCGATGGGCCCGGCACGAAATGGCTCGTAGCTCCCAAACCGCACGCCGCAGAACCAAGTGTCTTATATCATCGGAATCCTTGGCTCGAGCCGAGCGAGACGCATGCCTCGGATTCGAAGGTTGCGCTGGCGAAATTTTCGGGTATTTGGGATTTTGTGAAAAACCTACTTTTGCACACTAGTCCTAGGTCTTTTGCCCGATCTGGCCCAAACCAGTGCAGAAAGATTCTCTGGAGTCTGACTGTCCGTCCAGATCGGAAAAAAAGTGGGAATTTCGATTCAGCTTGGCGGCGGCAGGCCGAAACCTACGGGCTGGGCGAGGCGGGGTCTGCTAGAACGGCTATAGCTCTTGGACGGAACGAGACAATTTCACCCAAGCCGGTACACCCGTGCACGGGCTCAGTCTGGGGTCAGGCGAGAAAGGACGCGGTGAATGGCCACCTAGTGGCGCTTTAAAATGAAAAAGCAACAACATGAGAGCGGCTATAGGCGAACGTATGTCGCGTGCTTTTTCACAGCACGCGCACGAGACAGTCGTACCATACGACAGAAAACCTCCATCCGAACAACTTTGCCTTTGGGACCACTGCTGTCAATCAACTCGTCCGTTGAATATCAAAGTTTGTGGGAAAAACCACATTCGGCAAACCGGTCGCAGGTTTCGACAACCTCGATGAAAACAAACGCAGTTCAGTTCTCTGAACTCTCCGGGTCACTGGCTGACACAGCAGAAAGAGACAGAAACATAACAAAACTGGTGCAACTTCACCCTTTGGGGCAGTGGGCGGCGCCACAAGCGTCAAGAACCGCACGCTTTTTCCCTCCACGCTATCTGCTTTTAACCAGTGTGTACAGGGGAGAGCGCGAACGCAGTCCCCCACTACCATAAATTATGCAGTCGAGATTCCCACATTTGGGGAATTCGCAGGGGTCAGCACAACCGGAGTGCAATGGCCGAGCCTCGCCCTGGGTGAACCACCTTCCTGATCATGGTGTCTCCCCTGCCAGGTAAGTATGAGTTGCCTGGCCTCCAGGCAGAGGCGCCCTATCCCCCTTCGCCATCCTCAAACACGGTGACCTTCCCCTCCCCCAAGAAAAGGAAGGACGGGGCACCTTCCATTGCTTGACTGCTGCGTGCGTGCGTGCGTGACCTTGATTTGAATCAGGTGTCCCTAATCCATCCAACACAAACCCCTGATTCGACTCGTCAGCTCGTTGGTAAAGACTCTCAAATAAGAGGGACATCAAAAAACGTGCTGTGACGGTGATGAGTCAGCCGGCCGGCAACCGACGCTTTTGTTCTTCTTTTTTCCCTATGCTCATATGACCGCAGCTTGCTGCTTTCTCTGTGGCACGGTCATCGTTGCGTCACCTCATCGTCATTCTGTATGCGCTTCCTGCGTATTTCTGTATTCTCTGACAAAATTCCAGTGGTGTTGTTGGTTCTTCTATTAGTCACAACAATTCGCAGTCCCCAAAAAGGGGAAGCACACCGTTCCTGGAGGCACTGCAATACCAGGTCGATGCGTGGAGTGGACGGAGCAAGCCCCGGTTCCGGCTCCATGTGCCAAAAATCAATTTAATATGCAGTCCCCGGATAGGGGACGTATCAGATATTAAACTGATAAGAACAGATACTACACTTGATCTTAGCCAAAAGGCCGAGAAGCGATGACACAATGACGCAGCGGCAGGGGAGCCGGCAAAGGCGACGCCCATCTGGGAAGCGGTGAGGGGGGGAGGGTTGGCAAAGGCCTTACGTCGTAGAGACCTGAAACTTTGAGGGATGGTACTAGCCACTCGCTCTACAACATCACCAAGGCTGGCCCCCCGATGGGCCCGGCACGAAATGGCTCGTAGCTCCCAAACCGCACGCCGCAGAACCAAGTGTCTTATATCATCGGAATCCTTGGCTCGAGCCGAGCGAGACGCATGCCTCGGATTCGAAGGTTGCGCTGGCGAAATTTTCGGGTATTTGGGATTTTGTGAAAAACCTACTTTTGCACACTAGTCCTAGGTCTTTTGCCCGATCTGGCCCAAACCAGTGCAGAAAGATTCTCTGGAGTCTGACTGTCCGTCCAGATCGGAAAAAAAGTGGGAATTTCGATTCAGCTTGGCGGCGGCAGGCCGAAACCTACGGGCTGGGCGAGGCGGGGTCTGCTAGAACGGCTATAGCTCTTGGACGGAACGAGACAATTTCACCCAAGCCGGTACACCCGTGCACGGGCTCAGTCTGGGGTCAGGCGAGAAAGGACGCGGTGAATGGCCACCTAGTGGCGCTTTAAAATGAAAAAGCAACAACATGAGAGCGGCTATAGGCGAACGTATGTCGCGTGCTTTTTCACAGCACGCGCACGAGACAGTCGTACCATACGACAGAAAACCTCCATCCGAACAACTTTGCCTTTGGGACCACTGCTGTCAATCAACTCGTCCGTTGAATATCAAAGTTTGTGGGAAAAACCACATTCGGCAAACCGGTCGCAGGTTTCGACAACCTCGATGAAAACAAACGCAGTTCAGTTCTCTGAACTCTCCGGGTCACTGGCTGACACAGCAGAAAGAGACAGAAACATAACAAAACTGGTGCAACTTCACCCTTTGGGGCAGTGGGCGGCGCCACAAGCGTCAAGAACCGCACGCTTTTTCCCTCCACGCTATCTGCTTTTAACCAGTGTGTACAGGGGAGAGCGCGAACGCAGTCCCCCACTACCATAAATTATGCAGTCGAGATTCCCACATTTGGGGAATTCGCAGGGGTCAGCACAACCGGAGTGCAATGGCCGAGCCTCGCCCTGGGTGAACCACCTTCCTGATCATGGTGTCTCCCCTGCCAGGTAAGTATGAGTTGCCTGGCCTCCAGGCAGAGGCGCCCTATCCCCCTTCGCCATCCTCAAACACGGTGACCTTCCCCTCCCCCAAGAAAAGGAAGGACGGGGCACCTTCCATTGCTTGACTGCTGCGTGCGTGCGTGCGTGACCTTGATTTGAATCAGGTGTCCCTAATCCATCCAACACAAACCCCTGATTCGACTCATCAGCTCGTTGGTAAAGACTCTCAAATAAGAGGGACATCAAAAAACGTGCTGTGACGGTGATGAGTCAGCCGGCCGGCAACCGACGCTTTTGTTCTTCTTTTTTCCCTATGCTCATATGACCGCAGCTTGCTGCTTTCTCTGTGGCACGGTCATCGTTGCGTCACCTCATCGTCATTCTGTATGCGCTTCCTGCGTATTTCTGTATTCTCTGACAAAATTCCAGTGGTGTTGTTGGTTCTTCTATTAGTCACAACAATTCGCAGTCCCCAAAAAGGGGAAGCACACCGTTCCTGGAGGCACTGCAATACCAGGTCGATGCGTGGAGTGGACGGAGCAAGCCCCGGTTCCGGCTCCATGTGCCAAAAATCAATTTAATATGCAGTCCCCGGATAGGGGACGTATCAGATATTAAACTGATAAGAACAGATACTACACTTGATCTTAGCCAAAAGGCCGAGAAGCGATGACACAATGACGCAGCGGCAGGGGAGCGGGCAAAGGCGACGCCCATCTGGGAAGCGGTGAGGGGGGGAGGGTTGGCAAAGGCCTTACGTCGTAGAGACCTGAAACTTTGAGGGATGGTACTAGCCACTCGCTCTACAACATCACCAAGGCTGGCCCCCCGATGGGCCCGGCACGAAATGGCTCGTAGCTCCCAAACCGCACGCCGCAGAACCAAGTGTCTTATATCATCGGAATCCTTGGCTCGAGCCGAGCGAGACGCATGCCTCGGATTCGAAGGTTGCGCTGGCGAAATTTTCGGGTATTTGGGATTTTGTGAAAAACCTACTTTTGCACACTAGTCCTAGGTCTTTTGCCCGATCTGGCCCAAACCAGTGCAGAAAGATTCTCTGGAGTCTGACTGTCCGTCCAGATCGGAAAAAAAGTGGGAATTTCGATTCAGCTTGGCGGCGGCAGGCCGAAACCTACGGGCTGGGCGAGGCGGGGTCTGCTAGAACGGCTATAGCTCTTGGACGGAACGAGACAATTTCACCCAAGCCGGTACACCCGTGCACGGGCTCAGTCTGGGGTCAGGCGAGAAAGGACGCGGTGAATGGCCACCTAGTGGCGCTTTAAAATGAAAAAGCAACAACATGAGAGCGGCTATAGGCGAACGTATGTCGCGTGCTTTTTCACAGCACGCGCACGAGACAGTCGTACCATACGACAGAAAACCTCCATCCGAACAACTTTGCCTTTGGGACCACTGCTGTCAATCAACTCGTCCGTTGAATATCAAAGTTTGTGGGAAAAACCACATTCGGCAAACCGGTCGCAGGTTTCGACAACCTCGATGAAAACAAACGCAGTTCAGTTCTCTGAACTCTCCGGGTCACTGGCTGACACAGCAGAAAGAGACAGAAACATAACAAAACTGGTGCAACTTCACCCTTTGGGGCAGTGGGCGGCGCCACAAGCGTCAAGAACCGCACGCTTTTTCCCTCCACGCTATCTGCTTTTAACCAGTGTGTACAGGGGAGAGCGCGAACGCAGTCCCCCACTACCATAAATTATGCAGTCGAGATTCCCACATTTGGGGAATTCGCAGGGGTCAGCACAACCGGAGTGCAATGGCCGAGCCTCACCCTGGGTGAACCACCTTCCTGATCATGGTGTCTCCCCTGCCAGGTAAGTATGAGTTGCCTGGCCTCCAGGCAGAGGCGCCCTATCCCCCTTCGCCATCCTCAAACACGGTGACCTTCCCCTCCCCCAAGAAAAGGAAGGACGGGGCACCTTCCATTGCTTGACTGCTGCGTGCGTGCGTGCGTGACCTTGATTTGAATCAGGTGTCCCTAATCCATCCAACACAAACCCCTGATTCGACTCGTCAGCTCGTTGGTAAAGACTCTCAAATAAGAGGGACATCAAAAAACGTGCTGTGACGGTGATGAGTCAGCCGGCCGGCAACCGACGCTTTTGTTCTTCTTTTTTCCCTATGCTCATATGACCGCAGCTTGCTGCTTTCTCTGTGGCACGGTCATCGTTGCGTCACCTCATCGTCATTCTGTATGCGCTTCCTGCGTATTTCTGTATTCTCTGACAAAATTCCAGTGGTGTTGTTGGTTCTTCTATTAGTCACAACAATTCGCAGTCCCCAAAAAGGGGAAGCACACCGTTCCTGGAGGCACTGCAATACCAGGTCGATGCGTGGAGTGGACGGAGCAAGCCCCGGTTCCGGCTCCATGTGCCAAAAATCAATTTAATATGCAGTCCCCGGATAGGGGACGTATCAGATATTAAACTGATAAGAACAGATACTACACTTGATCTTAGCCAAAAGGCCGAGAAGCGATGACACAATGACGCAGCGGCAGGGGAGCCGGCAAAGGCGACGCCCATCTGGGAAGCGGTGAGGGGGGGAGGGTTGGCAAAGGCCTTACGTCGTAGAGACCTGAAACTTTGAGGGATGGTACTAGCCACTCGCTCTACAACATCACCAAGGCTGGCCCCCCGATGGGCCCGGCACGAAATGGCTCGTAGCTCCCAAACCGCACGCCGCAGAACCAAGTGTCTTATATCATCGGAATCCTTGGCTCGAGCCGAGCGAGACGCATGCCTCGGATTCGAAGGTTGCGCTGGCGAAATTTTCGGGTATTTGGGATTTTGTGAAAAACCTACTTTTGCACACTAGTCCTAGGTCTTTTGCCCGATCTGGCCCAAACCAGTGCAGAAAGATTCTCTGGAGTCTGACTGTCCGTCCAGATCGGAAAAAAAGTGGGAATTTCGATTCAGCTTGGCGGCGGCAGGCCGAAACCTACGGGCTGGGCGAGGCGGGGTCTGCTAGAACGGCTATAGCTCTTGGACGGAACGAGACAATTTCACCCAAGCCGGTACACCCGTGCACGGGCTCAGTCTGGGGTCAGGCGAGAAAGGACGCGGTGAATGGCCACCTAGTGGCGCTTTAAAATGAAAAAGCAACAACATGAGAGCGGCTATAGGCGAACGTATGTCGCGTGCTTTTTCACAGCACGCGCACGAGACAGTCGTACCATACGACAGAAAACCTCCATCCGAACAACTTTGCCTTTGGGACCACTGCTGTCAATCAACTCGTCCGTTGAATATCAAAGTTTGTGGGAAAAACCACATTCGGCAAACCGGTCGCAGGTTTCGACAACCTCGATGAAAACAAACGCAGTTCAGTTCTCTGAACTCTCCGGGTCACTGGCTGACACAGCAGAAAGAGACAGAAACATAACAAAACTGGTGCAACTTCACCCTTTGGGGCAGTGGGCGGCGCCACAAGCGTCAAGAACCGCACGCTTTTTCCCTCCACGCTATCTGCTTTTAACCAGTGTGTACAGGGGAGAGCGCGAACGCAGTCCCCCACTACCATAAATTATGCAGTCGAGATTCCCACATTTGGGGAATTCGCAGGGGTCAGCACAACCGGAGTGCAATGGCCGAGCCTCGCCCTGGGTGAACCACCTTCCTGATCATGGTGTCTCCCCTGCCAGGTAAGTATGAGTTGCCTGGCCTCCAGGCAGAGGCGCCCTATCCCCCTTCGCCATCCTCAAACACGGTGACCTTCCCCTCCCCCAAGAAAAGGAAGGACGGGGCACCTTCCATTGCTTGACTGCTGCGTGCGTGCGTGCGTGACCTTGATTTGAATCAGGTGTCCCTAATCCATCCAACACAAACCCCTGATTCGACTCATCAGCTCGTTGGTAAAGACTCTCAAATAAGAGGGACATCAAAAAACGTGCTGTGACGGTGATGAGTCAGCCGGCCGGCAACCGACGCTTTTGTTCTTCTTTTTTCCCTATGCTCATATGACCGCAGCTTGCTGCTTTCTCTGTGGCACGGTCATCGTTGCGTCACCTCATCGTCATTCTGTATGCGCTTCCTGCGTATTTCTGTATTCTCTGACAAAATTCCAGTGGTGTTGTTGGTTCTTCTATTAGTCACAACAATTCGCAGTCCCCAAAAAGGGGAAGCACACCGTTCCTGGAGGCACTGCAATACCAGGTCGATGCGTGGAGTGGACGGAGCAAGCCCCGGTTCCGGCTCCATGTGCCAAAAATCAATTTAATATGCAGTCCCCGGATAGGGGACGTATCAGATATTAAACTGATAAGAACAGATACTACACTTGATCTTAGCCAAAAGGCCGAGAAGCGATGACACAATGACGCAGCGGCAGGGGAGCCGGCAAAGGCGACGCCCATCTGGGAAGCGGTGAGGGGGGGAGGGTTGGCAAAGGCCTTACGTCGTAGAGACCTGAAACTTTGAGGGATGGTACTAGCCACTCGCTCTACAACATCACCAAGGCTGGCCCCCCGATGGGCCCGGCACGAAATGGCTCGTAGCTCCCAAACCGCACGCCGCAGAACCAAGTGTCTTATATCATCGGAATCCTTGGCTCGAGCCGAGCGAGACGCATGCCTCGGATTCGAAGGTTGCGCTGGCGAAATTTTCGGGTATTTGGGATTTTGTGAAAAACCTACTTTTGCACACTAGTCCTAGGTCTTTTGCCCGATCTGGCCCAAACCAGTGCAGAAAGATTCTCTGGAGTCTGACTGTCCGTCCAGATCGGAAAAAAAGTGGGAATTTCGATTCAGCTTGGCGGCGGCAGGCCGAAACCTACGGGCTGGGCGAGGCGGGGTCTGCTAGAACGGCTATAGCTCTTGGACGGAACGAGACAATTTCACCCAAGCCGGTACACCCGTGCACGGGCTCAGTCTGGGGTCAGGCGAGAAAGGACGCGGTGAATGGCCACCTAGTGGCGCTTTAAAATGAAAAAGCAACAACATGAGAGCGGCTATAGGCGAACGTATGTCGCGTGCTTTTTCACAGCACGCGCACGAGACAGTCGTACCATACGACAGAAAACCTCCATCCGAACAACTTTGCCTTTGGGACCACTGCTGTCAATCAACTCGTCCGTTGAATATCAAAGTTTGTGGGAAAAACCACATTCGGCAAACCGGTCGCAGGTTTCGACAACCTCGATGAAAACAAACGCAGTTCAGTTCTCTGAACTCTCCGGGTCACTGGCTGACACAGCAGAAAGAGACAGAAACATAACAAAACTGGTGCAACTTCACCCTTTGGGGCAGTGGGCGGCGCCACAAGCGTCAAGAACCGCACGCTTTTTCCCTCCACGCTATCTGCTTTTAACCAGTGTGTACAGGGGAGAGCGCGAACGCAGTCCCCCACTACCATAAATTATGCAGTCGAGATTCCCACATTTGGGGAATTCGCAGGGGTCAGCACAACCGGAGTGCAATGGCCGAGCCTCACCCTGGGTGAACCACCTTCCTGATCATGGTGTCTCCCCTGCCAGGTAAGTATGAGTTGCCTGGCCTCCAGGCAGAGGCGCCCTATCCCCCTTCGCCATCCTCAAACACGGTGACCTTCCCCTCCCCCAAGAAAAGGAAGGACGGGGCACCTTCCATTGCTTGACTGCTGCGTGCGTGCGTGCGTGACCTTGATTTGAATCAGGTGTCCCTAATCCATCCAACACAAACCCCTGATTCGACTCGTCAGCTCGTTGGTAAAGACTCTCAAATAAGAGGGACATCAAAAAACGTGCTGTGACGGTGATGAGTCAGCCGGCCGGCAACCGACGCTTTTGTTCTTCTTTTTTCCCTATGCTCATATGACCGCAGCTTGCTGCTTTCTCTGTGGCACGGTCATCGTTGCGTCACCTCATCGTCATTCTGTATGCGCTTCCTGCGTATTTCTGTATTCTCTGACAAAATTCCAGTGGTGTTGTTGGTTCTTCTATTAGTCACAACAATTCGCAGTCCCCAAAAAGGGGAAGCACACCGTTCCTGGAGGCACTGCAATACCAGGTCGATGCGTGGAGTGGACGGAGCAAGCCCCGGTTCCGGCTCCATGTGCCAAAAATCAATTTAATATGCAGTCCCCGGATAGGGGACGTATCAGATATTAAACTGATAAGAACAGATACTACACTTGATCTTAGCCAAAAGGCCGAGAAGCGATGACACAATGACGCAGCGGCAGGGGAGCCGGCAAAGGCGACGCCCATCTGGGAAGCGGTGAGGGGGGGAGGGTTGGCAAAGGCCTTACGTCGTAGAGACCTGAAACTTTGAGGGATGGTACTAGCCACTCGCTCTACAACATCACCAAGGCTGGCCCCCCGATGGGCCCGGCACGAAATGGCTCGTAGCTCCCAAACCGCACGCCGCAGAACCAAGTGTCTTATATCATCGGAATCCTTGGCTCGAGCCGAGCGAGACGCATGCCTCGGATTCGAAGGTTGCGCTGGCGAAATTTTCGGGTATTTGGGATTTTGTGAAAAACCTACTTTTGCACACTAGTCCTAGGTCTTTTGCCCGATCTGGCCCAAACCAGTGCAGAAAGATTCTCTGGAGTCTGACTGTCCGTCCAGATCGGAAAAAAAGTGGGAATTTCGATTCAGCTTGGCGGCGGCAGGCCGAAACCTACGGGCTGGGCGAGGCGGGGTCTGCTAGAACGGCTATAGCTCTTGGACGGAACGAGACAATTTCACCCAAGCCGGTACACCCGTGCACGGGCTCAGTCTGGGGTCAGGCGAGAAAGGACGCGGTGAATGGCCACCTAGTGGCGCTTTAAAATGAAAAAGCAACAACATGAGAGCGGCTATAGGCGAACGTATGTCGCGTGCTTTTTCACAGCACGCGCACGAGACAGTCGTACCATACGACAGAAAACCTCCATCCGAACAACTTTGCCTTTGGGACCACTGCTGTCAATCAACTCGTCCGTTGAATATCAAAGTTTGTGGGAAAAACCACATTCGGCAAACCGGTCGCAGGTTTCGACAACCTCGATGAAAACAAACGCAGTTCAGTTCTCTGAACTCTCCGGGTCACTGGCTGACACAGCAGAAAGAGACAGAAACATAACAAAACTGGTGCAACTTCACCCTTTGGGGCAGTGGGCGGCGCCACAAGCGTCAAGAACCGCATGCTTTTTCCCTCCACGCTATCTGCTTTTAACCAGTGTGTACAGGGGAGAGCGCGAACGCAGTCCCCCACTACCATAAATTATGCAGTCGAGATTCCCACATTTGGGGAATTCGCAGGGGTCAGCACAACCGGAGTGCAATGGCCGAGCCTCGCCCTGGGTGAACCACCTTCCTGATCATGGTGTCTCCCCTGCCAGGTAAGTATGAGTTGCCTGGCCTCCAGGCAGAGGCGCCCTATCCCCCTTCGCCATCCTCAAACACGGTGACCTTCCCCTCCCCCAAGAAAAGGAAGGACGGGGCACCTTCCATTGCTTGACTGCTGCGTGCGTGCGTGCGTGACCTTGATTTGAATCAGGTGTCCCTAATCCATCCAACACAAACCCCTGATTCGACTCATCAGCTCGTTGGTAAAGACTCTCAAATAAGAGGGACATCAAAAAACGTGCTGTGACGGTGATGAGTCAGCCGGCCGGCAACCGACGCTTTTGTTCTTCTTTTTTCCCTATGCTCATATGACCGCAGCTTGCTGCTTTCTCTGTGGCACGGTCATCGTTGCGTCACCTCATCGTCATTCTGTATGCGCTTCCTGCGTATTTCTGTATTCTCTGACAAAATTCCAGTGGTGTTGTTGGTTCTTCTATTAGTCACAACAATTCGCAGTCCCCAAAAAGGGGAAGCACACCGTTCCTGGAGGCACTGCAATACCAGGTCGATGCGTGGAGTGGACGGAGCAAGCCCCGGTTCCGGCTCCATGTGCCAAAAATCAATTTAATATGCAGTCCCCGGATAGGGGACGTATCAGATATTAAACTGATAAGAACAGATACTACACTTGATCTTAGCCAAAAGGCCGAGAAGCGATGACACAATGACGCAGCGGCAGGGGAGCGGGCAAAGGCGACGCCCATCTGGGAAGCGGTGAGGGGGGGAGGGTTGGCAAAGGCCTTACGTCGTAGAGACCTGAAACTTTGAGGGATGGTACTAGCCACTCGCTCTACAACATCACCAAGGCTGGCCCCCCGATGGGCCCGGCACGAAATGGCTCGTAGCTCCCAAACCGCACGCCGCAGAACCAAGTGTCTTATATCATCGGAATCCTTGGCTCGAGCCGAGCGAGACGCATGCCTCGGATTCGAAGGTTGCGCTGGCGAAATTTTCGGGTATTTGGGATTTTGTGAAAAACCTACTTTTGCACACTAGTCCTAGGTCTTTTGCCCGATCTGGCCCAAACCAGTGCAGAAAGATTCTCTGGAGTCTGACTGTCCGTCCAGATCGGAAAAAAAGTGGGAATTTCGATTCAGCTTGGCGGCGGCAGGCCGAAACCTACGGGCTGGGCGAGGCGGGGTCTGCTAGAACGGCTATAGCTCTTGGACGGAACGAGACAATTTCACCCAAGCCGGTACACCCGTGCACGGGCTCAGTCTGGGGTCAGGCGAGAAAGGACGCGGTGAATGGCCACCTAGTGGCGCTTTAAAATGAAAAAGCAACAACATGAGAGCGGCTATAGGCGAACGTATGTCGCGTGCTTTTTCACAGCACGCGCACGAGACAGTCGTACCATACGACAGAAAACCTCCATCCGAACAACTTTGCCTTTGGGACCACTGCTGTCAATCAACTCGTCCGTTGAATATCAAAGTTTGTGGGAAAAACCACATTCGGCAAACCGGTCGCAGGTTTCGACAACCTCGATGAAAACAAACGCAGTTCAGTTCTCTGAACTCTCCGGGTCACTGGCTGACACAGCAGAAAGAGACAGAAACATAACAAAACTGGTGCAACTTCACCCTTTGGGGCAGTGGGCGGCGCCACAAGCGTCAAGAACCGCACGCTTTTTCCCTCCACGCTATCTGCTTTTAACCAGTGTGTACAGGGGAGAGCGCGAACGCAGTCCCCCACTACCATAAATTATGCAGTCGAGATTCCCACATTTGGGGAATTCGCAGGGGTCAGCACAACCGGAGTGCAATGGCCGAGCCTCACCCTGGGTGAACCACCTTCCTGATCATGGTGTCTCCCCTGCCAGGTAAGTATGAGTTGCCTGGCCTCCAGGCAGAGGCGCCCTATCCCCCTTCGCCATCCTCAAACACGGTGACCTTCCCCTCCCCCAAGAAAAGGAAGGACGGGGCACCTTCCATTGCTTGACTGCTGCGTGCGTGCGTGCGTGACCTTGATTTGAATCAGGTGTCCCTAATCCATCCAACACAAACCCCTGATTCGACTCGTCAGCTCGTTGGTAAAGACTCTCAAATAAGAGGGACATCAAAAAACGTGCTGTGACGGTGATGAGTCAGCCGGCCGGCAACCGACGCTTTTGTTCTTCTTTTTTCCCTATGCTCATATGACCGCAGCTTGCTGCTTTCTCTGTGGCACGGTCATCGTTGCGTCACCTCATCGTCATTCTGTATGCGCTTCCTGCGTATTTCTGTATTCTCTGACAAAATTCCAGTGGTGTTGTTGGTTCTTCTATTAGTCACAACAATTCGCAGTCCCCAAAAAGGGGAAGCACACCGTTCCTGGAGGCACTGCAATACCAGGTCGATGCGTGGAGTGGACGGAGCAAGCCCCGGTTCCGGCTCCATGTGCCAAAAATCAATTTAATATGCAGTCCCCGGATAGGGGACGTATCAGATATTAAACTGATAAGAACAGATACTACACTTGATCTTAGCCAAAAGGCCGAGAAGCGATGACACAATGACGCAGCGGCAGGGGAGCGGGCAAAGGCGACGCCCATCTGGGAAGCGGTGAGGGGGGGAGGGTTGGCAAAGGCCTTACGTCGTAGAGACCTGAAACTTTGAGGGATGGTACTAGCCACTCGCTCTACAACATCACCAAGGCTGGCCCCCCGATGGGCCCGGCACGAAATGGCTCGTAGCTCCCAAACCGCACGCCGCAGAACCAAGTGTCTTATATCATCGGAATCCTTGGCTCGAGCCGAGCGAGACGCATGCCTCGGATTCGAAGGTTGCGCTGGCGAAATTTTCGGGTATTTGGGATTTTGTGAAAAACCTACTTTTGCACACTAGTCCTAGGTCTTTTGCCCGATCTGGCCCAAACCAGTGCAGAAAGATTCTCTGGAGTCTGACTGTCCGTCCAGATCGGAAAAAAAGTGGGAATTTCGATTCAGCTTGGCGGCGGCAGGCCGAAACCTACGGGCTGGGCGAGGCGGGGTCTGCTAGAACGGCTATAGCTCTTGGACGGAACGAGACAATTTCACCCAAGCCGGTACACCCGTGCACGGGCTCAGTCTGGGGTCAGGCGAGAAAGGACGCGGTGAATGGCCACCTAGTGGCGCTTTAAAATGAAAAAGCAACAACATGAGAGCGGCTATAGGCGAACGTATGTCGCGTGCTTTTTCACAGCACGCGCACGAGACAGTCGTACCATACGACAGAAAACCTCCATCCGAACAACTTTGCCTTTGGGACCACTGCTGTCAATCAACTCGTCCGTTGAATATCAAAGTTTGTGGGAAAAACCACATTCGGCAAACCGGTCGCAGGTTTCGACAACCTCGATGAAAACAAACGCAGTTCAGTTCTCTGAACTCTCCGGGTCACTGGCTGACACAGCAGAAAGAGACAGAAACATAACAAAACTGGTGCAACTTCACCCTTTGGGGCAGTGGGCGGCGCCACAAGCGTCAAGAACCGCACGCTTTTTCCCTCCACGCTATCTGCTTTTAACCAGTGTGTACAGGGGAGAGCGCGAACGCAGTCCCCCACTACCATAAATTATGCAGTCGAGATTCCCACATTTGGGGAATTCGCAGGGGTCAGCACAACCGGAGTGCAATGGCCGAGCCTCACCCTGGGTGAACCACCTTCCTGATCATGGTGTCTCCCCTGCCAGGTAAGTATGAGTTGCCTGGCCTCCAGGCAGAGGCGCCCTATCCCCCTTCGCCATCCTCAAACACGGTGACCTTCCCCTCCCCCAAGAAAAGGAAGGACGGGGCACCTTCCATTGCTTGACTGCTGCGTGCGTGCGTGCGTGACCTTGATTTGAATCAGGTGTCCCTAATCCATCCAACACAAACCCCTGATTCGACTCGTCAGCTCGTTGGTAAAGACTCTCAAATAAGAGGGACATCAAAAAACGTGCTGTGACGGTGATGAGTCAGCCGGCCGGCAACCGACGCTTTTGTTCTTCTTTTTTCCCTATGCTCATATGACCGCAGCTTGCTGCTTTCTCTGTGGCACGGTCATCGTTGCGTCACCTCATCGTCATTCTGTATGCGCTTCCTGCGTATTTCTGTATTCTCTGACAAAATTCCAGTGGTGTTGTTGGTTCTTCTATTAGTCACAACAATTCGCAGTCCCCAAAAAGGGGAAGCACACCGTTCCTGGAGGCACTGCAATACCAGGTCGATGCGTGGAGTGGACGGAGCAAGCCCCGGTTCCGGCTCCATGTGCCAAAAATCAATTTAATATGCAGTCCCCGGATAGGGGACGTATCAGATATTAAACTGATAAGAACAGATACTACACTTGATCTTAGCCAAAAGGCCGAGAAGCGATGACACAATGACGCAGCGGCAGGGGAGCCGGCAAAGGCGACGCCCATCTGGGAAGCGGTGAGGGGGGGAGGGTTGGCAAAGGCCTTACGTCGTAGAGACCTGAAACTTTGAGGGATGGTACTAGCCACTCGCTCTACAACATCACCAAGGCTGGCCCCCGATGGGCCCGGCACGAAATGGCTCGTAGCTCCCAAACCGCACGCCGCAGAACCAAGTGTCTTATATCATCGGAATCCTTGGCTCGAGCCGAGCGAGACGCATGCCTCGGATTCGAAGGTTGCGCTGGCGAAATTTTCGGGTATTTGGGATTTTGTGAAAAACCTACTTTTGCACACTAGTCCTAGGTCTTTTGCCCGATCTGGCCCAAACCAGTGCAGAAAGATTCTCTGGAGTCTGACTGTCCGTCCAGATCGGAAAAAAAGTGGGAATTTCGATTCAGCTTGGCGGCGGCAGGCCGAAACCTACGGGCTGGGCGAGGCGGGGTCTGCTAGAACGGCTATAGCTCTTGGACGGAACGAGACAATTTCACCCAAGCCGGTACACCCGTGCACGGGCTCAGTCTGGGGTCAGGCGAGAAAGGACGCGGTGAATGGCCACCTAGTGGCGCTTTAAAATGAAAAAGCAACAACATGAGAGCGGCTATAGGCGAACGTATGTCGCGTGCTTTTTCACAGCACGCGCACGAGACAGTCGTACCATACGACAGAAAACCTCCATCCGAACAACTTTGCCTTTGGGACCACTGCTGTCAATCAACTCGTCCGTTGAATATCAAAGTTTGTGGGAAAAACCACATTCGGCAAACCGGTCGCAGGTTTCGACAACCTCGATGAAAACAAACGCAGTTCAGTTCTCTGAACTCTCCGGGTCACTGGCTGACACAGCAGAAAGAGACAGAAACATAACAAAACTGGTGCAACTTCACCCTTTGGGGCAGTGGGCGGCGCCACAAGCGTCAAGAACCGCATGCTTTTTCCCTCCACGCTATCTGCTTTTAACCAGTGTGTACAGGGGAGAGCGCGAACGCAGTCCCCCACTACCATAAATTATGCAGTCGAGATTCCCACATTTGGGGAATTCGCAGGGGTCAGCACAACCGGAGTGCAATGGCCGAGCCTCGCCCTGGGTGAACCACCTTCCTGATCATGGTGTCTCCCCTGCCAGGTAAGTATGAGTTGCCTGGCCTCCAGGCAGAGGCGCCCTATCCCCCTTCGCCATCCTCAAACACGGTGACCTTCCCCTCCCCCAAGAAAAGGAAGGACGGGGCACCTTCCATTGCTTGACTGCTGCGTGCGTGCGTGCGTGACCTTGATTTGAATCAGGTGTCCCTAATCCATCCAACACAAACCCCTGATTCGACTCGTCAGCTCGTTGGTAAAGACTCTCAAATAAGAGGGACATCAAAAAACGTGCTGTGACGGTGATGAGTCAGCCGGCCGGCAACCGACGCTTTTGTTCTTCTTTTTTCCCTATGCTCATATGACCGCAGCTTGCTGCTTTCTCTGTGGCACGGTCATCGTTGCGTCACCTCATCGTCATTCTGTATGCGCTTCCTGCGTATTTCTGTATTCTCTGACAAAATTCCAGTGGTGTTGTTGGTTCTTCTATTAGTCACAACAATTCGCAGTCCCCAAAAAGGGGAAGCACACCGTTCCTGGAGGCACTGCAATACCAGGTCGATGCGTGGAGTGGACGGAGCAAGCCCCGGTTCCGGCTCCATGTGCCAAAAATCAATTTAATATGCAGTCCCCGGATAGGGGACGTATCAGATATTAAACTGATAAGAACAGATACTACACTTGATCTTAGCCAAAAGGCCGAGAAGCGATGACACAATGACGCAGCGGCAGGGGAGCGGGCAAAGGCGACGCCCATCTGGGAAGCGGTGAGGGGGGGAGGGTTGGCAAAGGCCTTACGTCGTAGAGACCTGAAACTTTGAGGGATGGTACTAGCCACTCGCTCTACAACATCACCAAGGCTGGCCC
This sequence comes from Pseudorasbora parva, assembly GCF_024679245.1. Taxonomy (NCBI): domain Eukaryota; kingdom Metazoa; phylum Chordata; class Actinopteri; order Cypriniformes; family Gobionidae; genus Pseudorasbora; species Pseudorasbora parva. The sequence goes on along the minus strand of NW_027125110.1, from coordinate 53,667 downwards.
CCCGATGGGCCCGGCACGAAATGGCTCGTAGCTCCCAAACCGCACGCCGCAGAACCAAGTGTCTTATATCATCGGAATCCTTGGCTCGAGCCGAGCGAGACGCATGCCTCGGATTCGAAGGTTGCGCTGGCGAAATTTTCGGGTATTTGGGATTTTGTGAAAAACCTACTTTTGCACACTAGTCCTAGGTCTTTTGCCCGATCTGGCCCAAACCAGTGCAGAAAGATTCTCTGGAGTCTGACTGTCCGTCCAGATCGGAAAAAAAGTGGGAATTTCGATTCAGCTTGGCGGCGGCAGGCCGAAACCTACGGGCTGGGCGAGGCGGGGTCTGCTAGAACGGCTATAGCTCTTGGACGGAACGAGACAATTTCACCCAAGCCGGTACACCCGTGCACGGGCTCAGTCTGGGGTCAGGCGAGAAAGGACGCGGTGAATGGCCACCTAGTGGCGCTTTAAAATGAAAAAGCAACAACATGAGAGCGGCTATAGGCGAACGTATGTCGCGTGCTTTTTCACAGCACGCGCACGAGACAGTCGTACCATACGACAGAAAACCTCCATCCGAACAACTTTGCCTTTGGGACCACTGCTGTCAATCAACTCGTCCGTTGAATATCAAAGTTTGTGGGAAAAACCACATTCGGCAAACCGGTCGCAGGTTTCGACAACCTCGATGAAAACAAACGCAGTTCAGTTCTCTGAACTCTCCGGGTCACTGGCTGACACAGCAGAAAGAGACAGAAACATAACAAAACTGGTGCAACTTCACCCTTTGGGGCAGTGGGCGGCGCCACAAGCGTCAAGAACCGCACGCTTTTTCCCTCCACGCTATCTGCTTTTAACCAGTGTGTACAGGGGAGAGCGCGAACGCAGTCCCCCACTACCATAAATTATGCAGTCGAGATTCCCACATTTGGGGAATTCGCAGGGGTCAGCACAACCGGAGTGCAATGGCCGAGCCTCGCCCTGGGTGAACCACCTTCCTGATCATGGTGTCTCCCCTGCCAGGTAAGTATGAGTTGCCTGGCCTCCAGGCAGAGGCGCCCTATCCCCCTTCGCCATCCTCAAACACGGTGACCTTCCCCTCCCCCAAGAAAAGGAAGGACGGGGCACCTTCCATTGCTTGACTGCTGCGTGCGTGCGTGCGTGACCTTGATTTGAATCAGGTGTCCCTAATCCATCCAACACAAACCCCTGATTCGACTCGTCAGCTCGTTGGTAAAGACTCTCAAATAAGAGGGACATCAAAAAACGTGCTGTGACGGTGATGAGTCAGCCGGCCGGCAACCGACGCTTTTGTTCTTCTTTTTTCCCTATGCTCATATGACCGCAGCTTGCTGCTTTCTCTGTGGCACGGTCATCGTTGCGTCACCTCATCGTCATTCTGTATGCGCTTCCTGCGTATTTCTGTATTCTCTGACAAAATTCCAGTGGTGTTGTTGGTTCTTCTATTAGTCACAACAATTCGCAGTCCCCAAAAAGGGGAAGCACACCGTTCCTGGAGGCACTGCAATACCAGGTCGATGCGTGGAGTGGACGGAGCAAGCCCCGGTTCCGGCTCCATGTGCCAAAAATCAATTTAATATGCAGTCCCCGGATAGGGGACGTATCAGATATTAAACTGATAAGAACAGATACTACACTTGATCTTAGCCAAAAGGCCGAGAAGCGATGACACAATGACGCAGCGGCAGGGGAGCCGGCAAAGGCGACGCCCATCTGGGAAGCGGTGAGGGGGGGAGGGTTGGCAAAGGCCTTACGTCGTAGAGACCTGAAACTTTGAGGGATGGTACTAGCCACTCGCTCTACAACATCACCAAGGCTGGCCCCCCGATGGGCCCGGCACGAAATGGCTCGTAGCTCCCAAACCGCACGCCGCAGAACCAAGTGTCTTATATCATCGGAATCCTTGGCTCGAGCCGAGCGAGACGCATGCCTCGGATTCGAAGGTTGCGCTGGCGAAATTTTCGGGTATTTGGGATTTTGTGAAAAACCTACTTTTGCACACTAGTCCTAGGTCTTTTGCCCGATCTGGCCCAAACCAGTGCAGAAAGATTCTCTGGAGTCTGACTGTCCGTCCAGATCGGAAAAAAAGTGGGAATTTCGATTCAGCTTGGCGGCGGCAGGCCGAAACCTACGGGCTGGGCGAGGCGGGGTCTGCTAGAACGGCTATAGCTCTTGGACGGAACGAGACAATTTCACCCAAGCCGGTACACCCGTGCACGGGCTCAGTCTGGGGTCAGGCGAGAAAGGACGCGGTGAATGGCCACCTAGTGGCGCTTTAAAATGAAAAAGCAACAACATGAGAGCGGCTATAGGCGAACGTATGTCGCGTGCTTTTTCACAGCACGCTCACGAGACAGTCGTACCATACGACAGAAAACCTCCATCCGAACAACTTTGCCTTTGGGACCACTGCTGTCAATCAACTCGTCCGTTGAATATCAAAGTTTGTGGGAAAAACCACATTCGGCAAACCGGTCGCAGGTTTCGACAACCTCGATGAAAACAAACGCAGTTCAGTTCTCTGAACTCTCCGGGTCACTGGCTGACACAGCAGAAAGAGACAGAAACATAACAAAACTGGTGCAACTTCACCCTTTGGGGCAGTGGGCGGCGCCACAAGCGTCAAGAACCGCACGCTTTTTCCCTCCACGCTATCTGCTTTTAACCAGTGTGTACAGGGGAGAGCGCGAACGCAGTCCCCCACTACCATAAATTATGCAGTCGAGATTCCCACATTTGGGGAATTCGCAGGGGTCAGCACAACCGGAGTGCAATGGCCGAGCCTCGCCCTGGGTGAACCACCTTCCTGATCATGGTGTCTCCCCTGCCAGGTAAGTATGAGTTGCCTGGCCTCCAGGCAGAGGCGCCCTATCCCCCTTCGCCATCCTCAAACACGGTGACCTTCCCCTCCCCCAAGAAAAGGAAGGACGGGGCACCTTCCATTGCTTGACTGCTGCGTGCGTGCGTGCGTGACCTTGATTTGAATCAGGTGTCCCTAATCCATCCAACACAAACCCCTGATTCGACTCGTCAGCTCGTTGGTAAAGACTCTCAAATAAGAGGGACATCAAAAAACGTGCTGTGACGGTGATGAGTCAGCCGGCCGGCAACCGACGCTTTTGTTCTTCTTTTTTCCCTATGCTCATATGACCGCAGCTTGCTGCTTTCTCTGTGGCACGGTCATCGTTGCGTCACCTCATCGTCATTCTGTATGCGCTTCCTGCGTATTTCTGTATTCTCTGACAAAATTCCAGTGGTGTTGTTGGTTCTTCTATTAGTCACAACAATTCGCAGTCCCCAAAAAGGGGAAGCACACCGTTCCTGGAGGCACTGCAATACCAGGTCGATGCGTGGAGTGGACGGAGCAAGCCCCGGTTCCGGCTCCATGTGCCAAAAATCAATTTAATATGCAGTCCCCGGATAGGGGACGTATCAGATATTAAACTGATAAGAACAGATACTACACTTGATCTTAGCCAAAAGGCCGAGAAGCGATGACACAATGACGCAGCGGCAGGGGAGCCGGCAAAGGCGACGCCCATCTGGGAAGCGGTGAGGGGGGGAGGGTTGGCAAAGGCCTTACGTCGTAGAGACCTGAAACTTTGAGGGATGGTACTAGCCACTCGCTCTACAACATCACCAAGGCTGGCCCCCCGATGGGCCCGGCACGAAATGGCTCGTAGCTCCCAAACCGCACGCCGCAGAACCAAGTGTCTTATATCATCGGAATCCTTGGCTCGAGCCGAGCGAGACGCATGCCTCGGATTCGAAGGTTGCGCTGGCGAAATTTTCGGGTATTTGGGATTTTGTGAAAAACCTACTTTTGCACACTAGTCCTAGGTCTTTTGCCCGATCTGGCCCAAACCAGTGCAGAAAGATTCTCTGGAGTCTGACTGTCCGTCCAGATCGGAAAAAAAGTGGGAATTTCGATTCAGCTTGGCGGCGGCAGGCCGAAACCTACGGGCTGGGCGAGGCGGGGTCTGCTAGAACGGCTATAGCTCTTGGACGGAACGAGACAATTTCACCCAAGCCGGTACACCCGTGCACGGGCTCAGTCTGGGGTCAGGCGAGAAAGGACGCGGTGAATGGCCACCTAGTGGCGCTTTAAAATGAAAAAGCAACAACATGAGAGCGGCTATAGGCGAACGTATGTCGCGTGCTTTTTCACAGCACGCGCACGAGACAGTCGTACCATACGACAGAAAACCTCCATCCGAACAACTTTGCCTTTGGGACCACTGCTGTCAATCAACTCGTCCGTTGAATATCAAAGTTTGTGGGAAAAACCACATTCGGCAAACCGGTCGCAGGTTTCGACAACCTCGATGAAAACAAACGCAGTTCAGTTCTCTGAACTCTCCGGGTCACTGGCTGACACAGCAGAAAGAGACAGAAACATAACAAAACTGGTGCAACTTCACCCTTTGGGGCAGTGGGCGGCGCCACAAGCGTCAAGAACCGCACGCTTTTTCCCTCCACGCTATCTGCTTTTAACCAGTGTGTACAGGGGAGAGCGCGAACGCAGTCCCCCACTACCATAAATTATGCAGTCGAGATTCCCACATTTGGGGAATTCGCAGGGGTCAGCACAACCGGAGTGCAATGGCCGAGCCTCGCCCTGGGTGAACCACCTTCCTGATCATGGTGTCTCCCCTGCCAGGTAAGTATGAGTTGCCTGGCCTCCAGGCAGAGGCGCCCTATCCCCCTTCGCCATCCTCAAACACGGTGACCTTCCCCTCCCCCAAGAAAAGGAAGGACGGGGCACCTTCCATTGCTTGACTGCTGCGTGCGTGCGTGACCTTGATTTGAATCAGGTGTCCCTAATCCATCCAACACAAACCCCTGATTCGACTCATCAGCTCGTTGGTAAAGACTCTCAAATAAGAGGGACATCAAAAAACGTGCTGTGACGGTGATGAGTCAGCCGGCCGGCAACCGACGCTTTTGTTCTTCTTTTTTCCCTATGCTCATATGACCGCAGCTTGCTGCTTTCTCTGTGGCACGGTCATCGTTGCGTCACCTCATCGTCATTCTGTATGCGCTTCCTGCGTATTTCTGTATTCTCTGACAAAATTCCAGTGGTGTTGTTGGTTCTTCTATTAGTCACAACAATTCGCAGTCCCCAAAAAGGGGAAGCACACCGTTCCTGGAGGCACTGCAATACCAGGTCGATGCGTGGAGTGGACGGAGCAAGCCCCGGTTCCGGCTCCATGTGCCAAAAATCAATTTAATATGCAGTCCCCGGATAGGGGACGTATCAGATATTAAACTGATAAGAACAGATACTACACTTGATCTTAGCCAAAAGGCCGAGAAGCGATGACACAATGACGCAGCGGCAGGGGAGCCGGCAAAGGCGACGCCCATCTGGGAAGCGGTGAGGGGGGGAGGGTTGGCAAAGGCCTTACGTCGTAGAGACCTGAAACTTTGAGGGATGGTACTAGCCACTCGCTCTACAACATCACCAAGGCTGGCCCCCCGATGGGCCCGGCACGAAATGGCTCGTAGCTCCCAAACCGCACGCCGCAGAACCAAGTGTCTTATATCATCGGAATCCTTGGCTCGAGCCGAGCGAGACGCATGCCTCGGATTCGAAGGTTGCGCTGGCGAAATTTTCGGGTATTTGGGATTTTGTGAAAAACCTACTTTTGCACACTAGTCCTAGGTCTTTTGCCCGATCTGGCCCAAACCAGTGCAGAAAGATTCTCTGGAGTCTGACTGTCCGTCCAGATCGGAAAAAAAGTGGGAATTTCGATTCAGCTTGGCGGCGGCAGGCCGAAACCTACGGGCTGGGCGAGGCGGGGTCTGCTAGAACGGCTATAGCTCTTGGACGGAACGAGACAATTTCACCCAAGCCGGTACACCCGTGCACGGGCTCAGTCTGGGGTCAGGCGAGAAAGGACGCGGTGAATGGCCACCTAGTGGCGCTTTAAAATGAAAAAGCAACAACATGAGAGCGGCTATAGGCGAACGTATGTCGCGTGCTTTTTCACAGCACGCTCACGAGACAGTCGTACCATACGACAGAAAACCTCCATCCGAACAACTTTGCCTTTGGGACCACTGCTGTCAATCAACTCGTCCGTTGAATATCAAAGTTTGTGGGAAAAACCACATTCGGCAAACCGGTCGCAGGTTTCGACAACCTCGATGAAAACAAACGCAGTTCAGTTCTCTGAACTCTCCGGGTCACTGGCTGACACAGCAGAAAGAGACAGAAACATAACAAAACTGGTGCAACTTCACCCTTTGGGGCAGTGGGCGGCGCCACAAGCGTCAAGAACCGCACGCTTTTTCCCTCCACGCTATCTGCTTTTAACCAGTGTGTACAGGGGAGAGCGCGAACGCAGTCCCCCACTACCATAAATTATGCAGTCGAGATTCCCACATTTGGGGAATTCGCAGGGGTCAGCACAACCGGAGTGCAATGGCCGAGCCTCGCCCTGGGTGAACCACCTTCCTGATCATGGTGTCTCCCCTGCCAGGTAAGTATGAGTTGCCTGGCCTCCAGGCAGAGGCGCCCTATCCCCCTTCGCCATCCTCAAACACGGTGACCTTCCCCTCCCCCAAGAAAAGGAAGGACGGGGCACCTTCCATTGCTTGACTGCTGCGTGCGTGCGTGCGTGACCTTGATTTGAATCAGGTGTCCCTAATCCATCCAACACAAACCCCTGATTCGACTCGTCAGCTCGTTGGTAAAGACTCTCAAATAAGAGGGACATCAAAAAACGTGCTGTGACGGTGATGAGTCAGCCGGCCGGCAACCGACGCTTTTGTTCTTCTTTTTTCCCTATGCTCATATGACCGCAGCTTGCTGCTTTCTCTGTGGCACGGTCATCGTTGCGTCACCTCATCGTCATTCTGTATGCGCTTCCTGCGTATTTCTGTATTCTCTGACAAAATTCCAGTGGTGTTGTTGGTTCTTCTATTAGTCACAACAATTCGCAGTCCCCAAAAAGGGGAAGCACACCGTTCCTGGAGGCACTGCAATACCAGGTCGATGCGTGGAGTGGACGGAGCAAGCCCCGGTTCCGGCTCCATGTGCCAAAAATCAATTTAATATGCAGTCCCCGGATAGGGGACGTATCAGATATTAAACTGATAAGAACAGATACTACACTTGATCTTAGCCAAAAGGCCGAGAAGCGATGACACAATGACGCAGCGGCAGGGGAGCCGGCAAAGGCGACGCCCATCTGGGAAGCGGTGAGGGGGGGAGGGTTGGCAAAGGCCTTACGTCGTAGAGACCTGAAACTTTGAGGGATGGTACTAGCCACTCGCTCTACAACATCACCAAGGCTGGCCCCCCGATGGGCCCGGCACGAAATGGCTCGTAGCTCCCAAACCGCACGCCGCAGAACCAAGTGTCTTATATCATCGGAATCCTTGGCTCGAGCCGAGCGAGACGCATGCCTCGGATTCGAAGGTTGCGCTGGCGAAATTTTCGGGTATTTGGGATTTTGTGAAAAACCTACTTTTGCACACTAGTCCTAGGTCTTTTGCCCGATCTGGCCCAAACCAGTGCAGAAAGATTCTCTGGAGTCTGACTGTCCGTCCAGATCGGAAAAAAAGTGGGAATTTCGATTCAGCTTGGCGGCGGCAGGCCGAAACCTACGGGCTGGGCGAGGCGGGGTCTGCTAGAACGGCTATAGCTCTTGGACGGAACGAGACAATTTCACCCAAGCCGGTACACCCGTGCACGGGCTCAGTCTGGGGTCAGGCGAGAAAGGACGCGGTGAATGGCCACCTAGTGGCGCTTTAAAATGAAAAAGCAACAACATGAGAGCGGCTATAGGCGAACGTATGTCGCGTGCTTTTTCACAGCACGCGCACGAGACAGTCGTACCATACGACAGAAAACCTCCATCCGAACAACTTTGCCTTTGGGACCACTGCTGTCAATCAACTCGTCCGTTGAATATCAAAGTTTGTGGGAAAAACCACATTCGGCAAACCGGTCGCAGGTTTCGACAACCTCGATGAAAACAAACGCAGTTCAGTTCTCTGAACTCTCCGGGTCACTGGCTGACACAGCAGAAAGAGACAGAAACATAACAAAACTGGTGCAACTTCACCCTTTGGGGCAGTGGGCGGCGCCACAAGCGTCAAGAACCGCACGCTTTTTCCCTCCACGCTATCTGCTTTTAACCAGTGTGTACAGGGGAGAGCGCGAACGCAGTCCCCCACTACCATAAATTATGCAGTCGAGATTCCCACATTTGGGGAATTCGCAGGGGTCAGCACAACCGGAGTGCAATGGCCGAGCCTCGCCCTGGGTGAACCACCTTCCTGATCATGGTGTCTCCCCTGCCAGGTAAGTATGAGTTGCCTGGCCTCCAGGCAGAGGCGCCCTATCCCCCTTCGCCATCCTCAAACACGGTGACCTTCCCCTCCCCCAAGAAAAGGAAGGACGGGGCACCTTCCATTGCTTGACTGCTGCGTGCGTGCGTGACCTTGATTTGAATCAGGTGTCCCTAATCCATCCAACACAAACCCCTGATTCGACTCATCAGCTCGTTGGTAAAGACTCTCAAATAAGAGGGACATCAAAAAACGTGCTGTGACGGTGATGAGTCAGCCGGCCGGCAACCGACGCTTTTGTTCTTCTTTTTTCCCTATGCTCATATGACCGCAGCTTGCTGCTTTCTCTGTGGCACGGTCATCGTTGCGTCACCTCATCGTCATTCTGTATGCGCTTCCTGCGTATTTCTGTATTCTCTGACAAAATTCCAGTGGTGTTGTTGGTTCTTCTATTAGTCACAACAATTCGCAGTCCCCAAAAAGGGGAAGCACACCGTTCCTGGAGGCACTGCAATACCAGGTCGATGCGTGGAGTGGACGGAGCAAGCCCCGGTTCCGGCTCCATGTGCCAAAAATCAATTTAATATGCAGTCCCCGGATAGGGGACGTATCAGATATTAAACTGATAAGAACAGATACTACACTTGATCTTAGCCAAAAGGCCGAGAAGCGATGACACAATGACGCAGCGGCAGGGGAGCCGGCAAAGGCGACGCCCATCTGGGAAGCGGTGAGGGGGGGAGGGTTGGCAAAGGCCTTACGTCGTAGAGACCTGAAACTTTGAGGGATGGTACTAGCCACTCGCTCTACAACATCACCAAGGCTGGCCCCCCGATGGGCCCGGCACGAAATGGCTCGTAGCTCCCAAACCGCACGCCGCAGAACCAAGTGTCTTATATCATCGGAATCCTTGGCTCGAGCCGAGCGAGACGCATGCCTCGGATTCGAAGGTTGCGCTGGCGAAATTTTCGGGTATTTGGGATTTTGTGAAAAACCTACTTTTGCACACTAGTCCTAGGTCTTTTGCCCGATCTGGCCCAAACCAGTGCAGAAAGATTCTCTGGAGTCTGACTGTCCGTCCAGATCGGAAAAAAAGTGGGAATTTCGATTCAGCTTGGCGGCGGCAGGCCGAAACCTACGGGCTGGGCGAGGCGGGGTCTGCTAGAACGGCTATAGCTCTTGGACGGAACGAGACAATTTCACCCAAGCCGGTACACCCGTGCACGGGCTCAGTCTGGGGTCAGGCGAGAAAGGACGCGGTGAATGGCCACCTAGTGGCGCTTTAAAATGAAAAAGCAACAACATGAGAGCGGCTATAGGCGAACGTATGTCGCGTGCTTTTTCACAGCACGCTCACGAGACAGTCGTACCATACGACAGAAAACCTCCATCCGAACAACTTTGCCTTTGGGACCACTGCTGTCAATCAACTCGTCCGTTGAATATCAAAGTTTGTGGGAAAAACCACATTCGGCAAACCGGTCGCAGGTTTCGACAACCTCGATGAAAACAAACGCAGTTCAGTTCTCTGAACTCTCCGGGTCACTGGCTGACACAGCAGAAAGAGACAGAAACATAACAAAACTGGTGCAACTTCACCCTTTGGGGCAGTGGGCGGCGCCACAAGCGTCAAGAACCGCACGCTTTTTCCCTCCACGCTATCTGCTTTTAACCAGTGTGTACAGGGGAGAGCGCGAACGCAGTCCCCCACTACCATAAATTATGCAGTCGAGATTCCCACATTTGGGGAATTCGCAGGGGTCAGCACAACCGGAGTGCAATGGCCGAGCCTCGCCCTGGGTGAACCACCTTCCTGATCATGGTGTCTCCCCTGCCAGGTAAGTATGAGTTGCCTGGCCTCCAGGCAGAGGCGCCCTATCCCCCTTCGCCATCCTCAAACACGGTGACCTTCCCCTCCCCCAAGAAAAGGAAGGACGGGGCACCTTCCATTGCTTGACTGCTGCGTGCGTGCGTGCGTGACCTTGATTTGAATCAGGTGTCCCTAATCCATCCAACACAAACCCCTGATTCGACTCGTCAGCTCGTTGGTAAAGACTCTCAAATAAGAGGGACATCAAAAAACGTGCTGTGACGGTGATGAGTCAGCCGGCCGGCAACCGACGCTTTTGTTCTTCTTTTTTCCCTATGCTCATATGACCGCAGCTTGCTGCTTTCTCTGTGGCACGGTCATCGTTGCGTCACCTCATCGTCATTCTGTATGCGCTTCCTGCGTATTTCTGTATTCTCTGACAAAATTCCAGTGGTGTTGTTGGTTCTTCTATTAGTCACAACAATTCGCAGTCCCCAAAAAGGGGAAGCACACCGTTCCTGGAGGCACTGCAATACCAGGTCGATGCGTGGAGTGGACGGAGCAAGCCCCGGTTCCGGCTCCATGTGCCAAAAATCAATTTAATATGCAGTCCCCGGATAGGGGACGTATCAGATATTAAACTGATAAGAACAGATACTACACTTGATCTTAGCCAAAAGGCCGAGAAGCGATGACACAATGACGCAGCGGCAGGGGAGCCGGCAAAGGCGACGCCCATCTGGGAAGCGGTGAGGGGGGGAGGGTTGGCAAAGGCCTTACGTCGTAGAGACCTGAAACTTTGAGGGATGGTACTAGCCACTCGCTCTACAACATCACCAAGGCTGGCCCCCCGATGGGCCCGGCACGAAATGGCTCGTAGCTCCCAAACCGCACGCCGCAGAACCAAGTGTCTTATATCATCGGAATCCTTGGCTCGAGCCGAGCGAGACGCATGCCTCGGATTCGAAGGTTGCGCTGGCGAAATTTTCGGGTATTTGGGATTTTGTGAAAAACCTACTTTTGCACACTAGTCCTAGGTCTTTTGCCCGATCTGGCCCAAACCAGTGCAGAAAGATTCTCTGGAGTCTGACTGTCCGTCCAGATCGGAAAAAAAGTGGGAATTTCGATTCAGCTTGGCGGCGGCAGGCCGAAACCTACGGGCTGGGCGAGGCGGGGTCTGCTAGAACGGCTATAGCTCTTGGACGGAACGAGACAATTTCACCCAAGCCGGTACACCCGTGCACGGGCTCAGTCTGGGGTCAGGCGAGAAAGGACGCGGTGAATGGCCACCTAGTGGCGCTTTAAAATGAAAAAGCAACAACATGAGAGCGGCTATAGGCGAACGTATGTCGCGTGCTTTTTCACAGCACGCGCACGAGACAGTCGTACCATACGACAGAAAACCTCCATCCGAACAACTTTGCCTTTGGGACCACTGCTGTCAATCAACTCGTCCGTTGAATATCAAAGTTTGTGGGAAAAACCACATTCGGCAAACCGGTCGCAGGTTTCGACAACCTCGATGAAAACAAACGCAGTTCAGTTCTCTGAACTCTCCGGGTCACTGGCTGACACAGCAGAAAGAGACAGAAACATAACAAAACTGGTGCAACTTCACCCTTTGGGGCAGTGGGCGGCGCCACAAGCGTCAAGAACCGCACGCTTTTTCCCTCCACGCTATCTGCTTTTAACCAGTGTGTACAGGGGAGAGCGCGAACGCAGTCCCCCACTACCATAAATTATGCAGTCGAGATTCCCACATTTGGGGAATTCGCAGGGGTCAGCACAACCGGAGTGCAATGGCCGAGCCTCGCCCTGGGTGAACCACCTTCCTGATCATGGTGTCTCCCCTGCCAGGTAAGTATGAGTTGCCTGGCCTCCAGGCAGAGGCGCCCTATCCCCCTTCGCCATCCTCAAACACGGTGACCTTCCCCTCCCCCAAGAAAAGGAAGGACGGGGCACCTTCCATTGCTTGACTGCTGCGTGCGTGCGTGACCTTGATTTGAATCAGGTGTCCCTAATCCATCCAACACAAACCCCTGATTCGACTCATCAGCTCGTTGGTAAAGACTCTCAAATAAGAGGGACATCAAAAAACGTGCTGTGACGGTGATGAGTCAGCCGGCCGGCAACCGACGCTTTTGTTCTTCTTTTTTCCCTATGCTCATATGACCGCAGCTTGCTGCTTTCTCTGTGGCACGGTCATCGTTGCGTCACCTCATCGTCATTCTGTATGCGCTTCCTGCGTATTTCTGTATTCTCTGACAAAATTCCAGTGGTGTTGTTGGTTCTTCTATTAGTCACAACAATTCGCAGTCCCCAAAAAGGGGAAGCACACCGTTCCTGGAGGCACTGCAATACCAGGTCGATGCGTGGAGTGGACGGAGCAAGCCCCGGTTCCGGCTCCATGTGCCAAAAATCAATTTAATATGCAGTCCCCGGATAGGGGACGTATCAGATATTAAACTGATAAGAACAGATACTACACTTGATCTTAGCCAAAAGGCCGAGAAGCGATGACACAATGACGCAGCGGCAGGGGAGCCGGCAAAGGCGACGCCCATCTGGGAAGCGGTGAGGGGGGGAGGGTTGGCAAAGGCCTTACGTCGTAGAGACCTGAAACTTTGAGGGATGGTACTAGCCACTCGCTCTACAACATCACCAAGGCTGGCCCCCCGATGGGCCCGGCACGAAATGGCTCGTAGCTCCCAAACCGCACGCCGCAGAACCAAGTGTCTTATATCATCGGAATCCTTGGCTCGAGCCGAGCGAGACGCATGCCTCGGATTCGAAGGTTGCGCTGGCGAAATTTTCGGGTATTTGGGATTTTGTGAAAAACCTACTTTTGCACACTAGTCCTAGGTCTTTTGCCCGATCTGGCCCAAACCAGTGCAGAAAGATTCTCTGGAGTCTGACTGTCCGTCCAGATCGGAAAAAAAGTGGGAATTTCGATTCAGCTTGGCGGCGGCAGGCCGAAACCTACGGGCTGGGCGAGGCGGGGTCTGCTAGAACGGCTATAGCTCTTGGACGGAACGAGACAATTTCACCCAAGCCGGTACACCCGTGCACGGGCTCAGTCTGGGGTCAGGCGAGAAAGGACGCGGTGAATGGCCACCTAGTGGCGCTTTAAAATGAAAAAGCAACAACATGAGAGCGGCTATAGGCGAACGTATGTCGCGTGCTTTTTCACAGCACGCGCACGAGACAGTCGTACCATACGACAGAAAACCTCCATCCGAACAACTTTGCCTTTGGGACCACTGCTGTCAATCAACTCGTCCGTTGAATATCAAAGTTTGTGGGAAAAACCACATTCGGCAAACCGGTCGCAGGTTTCGACAACCTCGATGAAAACAAACGCAGTTCAGTTCTCTGAACTCTCCGGGTCACTGGCTGACACAGCAGAAAGAGACAGAAACATAACAAAACTGGTGCAACTTCACCCTTTGGGGCAGTGGGCGGCGCCACAAGCGTCAAGAACCGCATGCTTTTTCCCTCCACGCTATCTGCTTTTAACCAGTGTGTACAGGGGAGAGCGCGAACGCAGTCCCCCACTACCATAAATTATGCAGTCGAGATTCCCACATTTGGGGAATTCGCAGGGGTCAGCACAACCGGAGTGCAATGGCCGAGCCTCGCCCTGGGTGAACCACCTTCCTGATCATGGTGTCTCCCCTGCCAGGTAAGTATGAGTTGCCTGGCCTCCAGGCAGAGGCGCCCTATCCCCCTTCGCCATCCTCAAACACGGTGACCTTCCCCTCCCCCAAGAAAAGGAAGGACGGGGCACCTTCCATTGCTTGACTGCTGCGTGCGTGCGTGCGTGACCTTGATTTGAATCAGGTGTCCCTAATCCATCCAACACAAACCCCTGATTCGACTCGTCAGCTCGTTGGTAAAGACTCTCAAATAAGAGGGACATCAAAAAACGTGCTGTGACGGTGATGAGTCAGCCGGCCGGCAACCGACGCTTTTGTTCTTCTTTTTTCCCTATGCTCATATGACCGCAGCTTGCTGCTTTCTCTGTGGCACGGTCATCGTTGCGTCACCTCATCGTCATTCTGTATGCGCTTCCTGCGTATTTCTGTATTCTCTGACAAAATTCCAGTGGTGTTGTTGGTTCTTCTATTAGTCACAACAATTCGCAGTCCCCAAAAAGGGGAAGCACACCGTTCCTGGAGGCACTGCAATACCAGGTCGATGCGTGGAGTGGACGGAGCAAGCCCCGGTTCCGGCTCCATGTGCCAAAAATCAATTTAATATGCAGTCCCCGGATAGGGGACGTATCAGATATTAAACTGATAAGAACAGATACTACACTTGATCTTAGCCAAAAGGCCGAGAAGCGATGACACAATGACGCAGCGGCAGGGGAGCGGGCAAAGGCGACGCCCATCTGGGAAGCGGTGAGGGGGGGAGGGTTGGCAAAGGCCTTACGTCGTAGAGACCTGAAACTTTGAGGGATGGTACTAGCCACTCGCTCTACAACATCACCAAGGCTGGCCCCCCGATGGGCCCGGCACGAAATGGCTCGTAGCTCCCAAACCGCACGCCGCAGAACCAAGTGTCTTATATCATCGGAATCCTTGGCTCGAGCCGAGCGAGACGCATGCCTCGGATTCGAAGGTTGCGCTGGCGAAATTTTCGGGTATTTGGGATTTTGTGAAAAACCTACTTTTGCACACTAGTCCTAGGTCTTTTGCCCGATCTGGCCCAAACCAGTGCAGAAAGATTCTCTGGAGTCTGACTGTCCGTCCAGATCGGAAAAAAAGTGGGAATTTCGATTCAGCTTGGCGGCGGCAGGCCGAAACCTACGGGCTGGGCGAGGCGGGGTCTGCTAGAACGGCTATAGCTCTTGGACGGAACGAGACAATTTCACCCAAGCCGGTACACCCGTGCACGGGCTCAGTCTGGGGTCAGGCGAGAAAGGACGCGGTGAATGGCCACCTAGTGGCGCTTTAAAATGAAAAAGCAACAACATGAGAGCGGCTATAGGCGAACGTATGTCGCGTGCTTTTTCACAGCACGCGCACGAGACAGTCGTACCATACGACAGAAAACCTCCATCCGAACAACTTTGCCTTTGGGACCACTGCTGTCAATCAACTCGTCCGTTGAATATCAAAGTTTGTGGGAAAAACCACATTCGGCAAACCGGTCGCAGGTTTCGACAACCTCGATGAAAACAAACGCAGTTCAGTTCTCTGAACTCTCCGGGTCACTGGCTGACACAGCAGAAAGAGACAGAAACATAACAAAACTGGTGCAACTTCACCCTTTGGGGCAGTGGGCGGCGCCACAAGCGTCAAGAACCGCACGCTTTTTCCCTCCACGCTATCTGCTTTTAACCAGTGTGTACAGGGGAGAGCGCGAACGCAGTCCCCCACTACCATAAATTATGCAGTCGAGATTCCCACATTTGGGGAATTCGCAGGGGTCAGCACAACCGGAGTGCAATGGCCGAGCCTCGCCCTGGGTGAACCACCTTCCTGATCATGGTGTCTCCCCTGCCAGGTAAGTATGAGTTGCCTGGCCTCCAGGCAGAGGCGCCCTATCCCCCTTCGCCATCCTCAAACACGGTGACCTTCCCCTCCCCCAAGAAAAGGAAGGACGGGGCACCTTCCATTGCTTGACTGCTGCGTGCGTGCGTGCGTGACCTTGATTTGAATCAGGTGTCCCTAATCCATCCAACACAAACCCCTGATTCGACTCGTCAGCTCGTTGGTAAAGACTCTCAAATAAGAGGGACATCAAAAAACGTGCTGTGACGGTGATGAGTCAGCCGGCCGGCAACCGACGCTTTTGTTCTTCTTTTTTCCCTATGCTCATATGACCGCAGCTTGCTGCTTTCTCTGTGGCACGGTCATCGTTGCGTCACCTCATCGTCATTCTGTATGCGCTTCCTGCGTATTTCTGTATTCTCTGACAAAATTCCAGTGGTGTTGTTGGTTCTTCTATTAGTCACAACAATTCGCAGTCCCCAAAAAGGGGAAGCACACCGTTCCTGGAGGCACTGCAATACCAGGTCGATGCGTGGAGTGGACGGAGCAAGCCCCGGTTCCGGCTCCATGTGCCAAAAATCAATTTAATATGCAGTCCCCGGATAGGGGACGTATCAGATATTAAACTGATAAGAACAGATACTACACTTGATCTTAGCCAAAAGGCCGAGAAGCGATGACACAATGACGCAGCGGCAGGGGAGCCGGCAAAGGCGACGCCCATCTGGGAAGCGGTGAGGGGGGGAGGGTTGGCAAAGGCCTTACGTCGTAGAGACCTGAAACTTTGAGGGATGGTACTAGCCACTCGCTCTACAACATCACCAAGGCTGGCCCCCCGATGGGCCCGGCACGAAATGGCTCGTAGCTCCCAAACCGCACGCCGCAGAACCAAGTGTCTTATATCATCGGAATCCTTGGCTCGAGCCGAGCGAGACGCATGCCTCGGATTCGAAGGTTGCGCTGGCGAAATTTTCGGGTATTTGGGATTTTGTGAAAAACCTACTTTTGCACACTAGTCCTAGGTCTTTTGCCCGATCTGGCCCAAACCAGTGCAGAAAGATTCTCTGGAGTCTGACTGTCCGTCCAGATCGGAAAAAAAGTGGGAATTTCGATTCAGCTTGGCGGCGGCAGGCCGAAACCTACGGGCTGGGCGAGGCGGGGTCTGCTAGAACGGCTATAGCTCTTGGACGGAACGAGACAATTTCACCCAAGCCGGTACACCCGTGCACGGGCTCAGTCTGGGGTCAGGCGAGAAAGGACGCGGTGAATGGCCACCTAGTGGCGCTTTAAAATGAAAAAGCAACAACATGAGAGCGGCTATAGGCGAACGTATGTCGCGTGCTTTTTCACAGCACGCGCACGAGACAGTCGTACCATACGACAGAAAACCTCCATCCGAACAACTTTGCCTTTGGGACCACTGCTGTCAATCAACTCGTCCGTTGAATATCAAAGTTTGTGGGAAAAACCACATTCGGCAAACCGGTCGCAGGTTTCGACAACCTCGATGAAAACAAACGCAGTTCAGTTCTCTGAACTCTCCGGGTCACTGGCTGACACAGCAGAAAGAGACAGAAACATAACAAAACTGGTGCAACTTCACCCTTTGGGGCAGTGGGCGGCGCCACAAGCGTCAAGAACCGCATGCTTTTTCCCTCCACGCTATCTGCTTTTAACCAGTGTGTACAGGGGAGAGCGCGAACGCAGTCCCCCACTACCATAAATTATGCAGTCGAGATTCCCACATTTGGGGAATTCGCAGGGGTCAGCACAACCGGAGTGCAATGGCCGAGCCTCGCCCTGGGTGAACCACCTTCCTGATCATGGTGTCTCCCCTGCCAGGTAAGTATGAGTTGCCTGGCCTCCAGGCAGAGGCGCCCTATCCCCCTTCGCCATCCTCAAACACGGTGACCTTCCCCTCCCCCAAGAAAAGGAAGGACGGGGCACCTTCCATTGCTTGACTGCTGCGTGCGTGCGTGCGTGACCTTGATTTGAATCAGGTGTCCCTAATCCATCCAACACAAACCCCTGATTCGACTCATCAGCTCGTTGGTAAAGACTCTCAAATAAGAGGGACATCAAAAAACGTGCTGTGACGGTGATGAGTCAGCCGGCCGGCAACCGACGCTTTTGTTCTTCTTTTTTCCCTATGCTCATATGACCGCAGCTTGCTGCTTTCTCTGTGGCACGGTCATCGTTGCGTCACCTCATCGTCATTCTGTATGCGCTTCCTGCGTATTTCTGTATTCTCTGACAAAATTCCAGTGGTGTTGTTGGTTCTTCTATTAGTCACAACAATTCGCAGTCCCCAAAAAGGGGAAGCACACCGTTCCTGGAGGCACTGCAATACCAGGTCGATGCGTGGAGTGGACGGAGCAAGCCCCGGTTCCGGCTCCATGTGCCAAAAATCAATTTAATATGCAGTCCCCGGATAGGGGACGTATCAGATATTAAACTGATAAGAACAGATACTACACTTGATCTTAGCCAAAAGGCCGAGAAGCGATGACACAATGACGCAGCGGCAGGGGAGCGGGCAAAGGCGACGCCCATCTGGGAAGCGGTGAGGGGGGGAGGGTTGGCAAAGGCCTTACGTCGTAGAGACCTGAAACTTTGAGGGATGGTACTAGCCACTCGCTCTACAACATCACCAAGGCTGGCCCCCCGATGGGCCCGGCACGAAATGGCTCGTAGCTCCCAAACCGCACGCCGCAGAACCAAGTGTCTTATATCATCGGAATCCTTGGCTCGAGCCGAGCGAGACGCATGCCTCGGATTCGAAGGTTGCGCTGGCGAAATTTTCGGGTATTTGGGATTTTGTGAAAAACCTACTTTTGCACACTAGTCCTAGGTCTTTTGCCCGATCTGGCCCAAACCAGTGCAGAAAGATTCTCTGGAGTCTGACTGTCCGTCCAGATCGGAAAAAAAGTGGGAATTTCGATTCAGCTTGGCGGCGGCAGGCCGAAACCTACGGGCTGGGCGAGGCGGGGTCTGCTAGAACGGCTATAGCTCTTGGACGGAACGAGACAATTTCACCCAAGCCGGTACACCCGTGCACGGGCTCAGTCTGGGGTCAGGCGAGAAAGGACGCGGTGAATGGCCACCTAGTGGCGCTTTAAAATGAAAAAGCAACAACATGAGAGCGGCTATAGGCGAACGTATGTCGCGTGCTTTTTCACAGCACGCGCACGAGACAGTCGTACCATACGACAGAAAACCTCCATCCGAACAACTTTGCCTTTGGGACCACTGCTGTCAATCAACTCGTCCGTTGAATATCAAAGTTTGTGGGAAAAACCACATTCGGCAAACCGGTCGCAGGTTTCGACAACCTCGATGAAAACAAACGCAGTTCAGTTCTCTGAACTCTCCGGGTCACTGGCTGACACAGCAGAAAGAGACAGAAACATAACAAAACTGGTGCAACTTCACCCTTTGGGGCAGTGGGCGGCGCCACAAGCGTCAAGAACCGCACGCTTTTTCCCTCCACGCTATCTGCTTTTAACCAGTGTGTACAGGGGAGAGCGCGAACGCAGTCCCCCACTACCATAAATTATGCAGTCGAGATTCCCACATTTGGGGAATTCGCAGGGGTCAGCACAACCGGAGTGCAATGGCCGAGCCTCACCCTGGGTGAACCACCTTCCTGATCATGGTGTCTCCCCTGCCAGGTAAGTATGAGTTGCCTGGCCTCCAGGCAGAGGCGCCCTATCCCCCTTCGCCATCCTCAAACACGGTGACCTTCCCCTCCCCCAAGAAAAGGAAGGACGGGGCACCTTCCATTGCTTGACTGCTGCGTGCGTGCGTGCGTGACCTTGATTTGAATCAGGTGTCCCTAATCCATCCAACACAAACCCCTGATTCGACTCGTCAGCTCGTTGGTAAAGACTCTCAAATAAGAGGGACATCAAAAAACGTGCTGTGACGGTGATGAGTCAGCCGGCCGGCAACCGACGCTTTTGTTCTTCTTTTTTCCCTATGCTCATATGACCGCAGCTTGCTGCTTTCTCTGTGGCACGGTCATCGTTGCGTCACCTCATCGTCATTCTGTATGCGCTTCCTGCGTATTTCTGTATTCTCTGACAAAATTCCAGTGGTGTTGTTGGTTCTTCTATTAGTCACAACAATTCGCAGTCCCCAAAAAGGGGAAGCACACCGTTCCTGGAGGCACTGCAATACCAGGTCGATGCGTGGAGTGGACGGAGCAAGCCCCGGTTCCGGCTCCATGTGCCAAAAATCAATTTAATATGCAGTCCCCGGATAGGGGACGTATCAGATATTAAACTGATAAGAACAGATACTACACTTGATCTTAGCCAAAAGGCAGAGAAGCGATGACACAATGACGCAGCGGCAGGGGAGCCGGCAAAGGCGACGCCCATCTGGGAAGCGGTGAGGGGGGGAGGGTTGGCAAAGGCCTTACGTCGTAGAGACCTGAAACTTTGAGGGATGGTACTAGCCACTCGCTCTACAACATCACCAAGGCTGGCCCCCCGATGGGCCCGGCACGAAATGGCTCGTAGCTCCCAAACCGCACGCCGCAGAACCAAGTGTCTTATATCATCGGAATCCTTGGCTCGAGCCGAGCGAGACGCATGCCTCGGATTCGAAGGTTGCGCTGGCGAAATTTTCGGGTATTTGGGATTTTGTGAAAAACCTACTTTTGCACACTAGTCCTAGGTCTTTTGCCCGATCTGGCCCAAACCAGTGCAGAAAGATTCTCTGGAGTCTGACTGTCCGTCCAGATCGGAAAAAAAGTGGGAATTTCGATTCA
This sequence comes from Pseudorasbora parva, assembly GCF_024679245.1. Lineage (NCBI taxonomy): Eukaryota > Metazoa > Chordata > Actinopteri > Cypriniformes > Gobionidae > Pseudorasbora > Pseudorasbora parva. The sequence continues at coordinate 33,278 of NW_027125110.1, read as the reverse complement.
GCTTGGCGGCGGCAGGCCGAAACCTACGGGCTGGGCGAGGCGGGGTCTGCTAGAACGGCTATAGCTCTTGGACGGAACGAGACAATTTCACCCAAGCCGGTACACCCGTGCACGGGCTCAGTCTGGGGTCAGGCGAGAAAGGACGCGGTGAATGGCCACCTAGTGGCGCTTTAAAATGAAAAAGCAACAACATGAGAGCGGCTATAGGCGAACGTATGTCGCGTGCTTTTTCACAGCACGCGCACGAGACAGTCGTACCATACGACAGAAAACCTCCATCCGAACAACTTTGCCTTTGGGACCACTGCTGTCAATCAACTCGTCCGTTGAATATCAAAGTTTGTGGGAAAAACCACATTCGGCAAACCGGTCGCAGGTTTCGACAACCTCGATGAAAACAAACGCAGTTCAGTTCTCTGAACTCTCCGGGTCACTGGCTGACACAGCAGAAAGAGACAGAAACATAACAAAACTGGTGCAACTTCACCCTTTGGGGCAGTGGGCGGCGCCACAAGCGTCAAGAACCGCACGCTTTTTCCCTCCACGCTATCTGCTTTTAACCAGTGTGTACAGGGGAGAGCGCGAACGCAGTCCCCCACTACCATAAATTATGCAGTCGAGATTCCCACATTTGGGGAATTCGCAGGGGTCAGCACAACCGGAGTGCAATGGCCGAGCCTCGCCCTGGGTGAACCACCTTCCTGATCATGGTGTCTCCCCTGCCAGGTAAGTATGAGTTGCCTGGCCTCCAGGCAGAGGCGCCCTATCCCCCTTCGCCATCCTCAAACACGGTGACCTTCCCCTCCCCCAAGAAAAGGAAGGACGGGGCACCTTCCATTGCTTGACTGCTGCGTGCGTGCGTGCGTGACCTTGATTTGAATCAGGTGTCCCTAATCCATCCAACACAAACCCCTGATTCGACTCATCAGCTCGTTGGTAAAGACTCTCAAATAAGAGGGACATCAAAAAACGTGCTGTGACGGTGATGAGTCAGCCGGCCGGCAACCGACGCTTTTGTTCTTCTTTTTTCCCTATGCTCATATGACCGCAGCTTGCTGCTTTCTCTGTGGCACGGTCATCGTTGCGTCACCTCATCGTCATTCTGTATGCGCTTCCTGCGTATTTCTGTATTCTCTGACAAAATTCCAGTGGTGTTGTTGGTTCTTCTATTAGTCACAACAATTCGCAGTCCCCAAAAAGGGGAAGCACACCGTTCCTGGAGGCACTGCAATACCAGGTCGATGCGTGGAGTGGACGGAGCAAGCCCCGGTTCCGGCTCCATGTGCCAAAAATCAATTTAATATGCAGTCCCCGGATAGGGGACTTATCAGATATTAAACTGATAAGAACAGATACTACACTTGATCTTAGCCAAAAGGCCGAGAAGCGATGACACAATGACGCAGCGGCAGGGGAGCGGGCAAAGGCGACGCCCATCTGGGAAGCGGTGAGGGGGGGAGGGTTGGCAAAGGCCTTACGTCGTAGAGACCTGAAACTTTGAGGGATGGTACTAGCCACTCGCTCTACAACATCACCAAGGCTGGCCCCCCGATGGGCCCGGCACGAAATGGCTCGTAGCTCCCAAACCGCACGCCGCAGAACCAAGTGTCTTATATCATCGGAATCCTTGGCTCGAGCCGAGCGAGACGCATGCCTCGGATTCGAAGGTTGCGCTGGCGAAATTTTCGGGTATTTGGGATTTTGTGAAAAACCTACTTTTGCACACTAGTCCTAGGTCTTTTGCCCGATCTGGCCCAAACCAGTGCAGAAAGATTCTCTGGAGTCTGACTGTCCGTCCAGATCGGAAAAAAAGTGGGAATTTCGATTCAGCTTGGCGGCGGCAGGCCGAAACCTACGGGCTGGGCGAGGCGGGGTCTGCTAGAACGGCTATAGCTCTTGGACGGAACGAGACAATTTCACCCAAGCCGGTACACCCGTGCACGGGCTCAGTCTGGGGTCAGGCGAGAAAGGACGCGGTGAATGGCCACCTAGTGGCGCTTTAAAATGAAAAAGCAACAACATGAGAGCGGCTATAGGCGAACGTATGTCGCGTGCTTTTTCACAGCACGCGCACGAGACAGTCGTACCATACGACAGAAAACCTCCATCCGAACAACTTTGCCTTTGGGACCACTGCTGTCAATCAACTCGTCCGTTGAATATCAAAGTTTGTGGGAAAAACCACATTCGGCAAACCGGTCGCAGGTTTCGACAACCTCGATGAAAACAAACGCAGTTCAGTTCTCTGAACTCTCCGGGTCACTGGCTGACACAGCAGAAAGAGACAGAAACATAACAAAACTGGTGCAACTTCACCCTTTGGGGCAGTGGGCGGCGCCACAAGCGTCAAGAACCGCACGCTTTTTCCCTCCACGCTATCTGCTTTTAACCAGTGTGTACAGGGGAGAGCGCGAACGCAGTCCCCCACTACCATAAATTATGCAGTCGAGATTCCCACATTTGGGGAATTCGCAGGGGTCAGCACAACCGGAGTGCAATGGCCGAGCCTCACCCTGGGTGAACCACCTTCCTGATCATGGTGTCTCCCCTGCCAGGTAAGTATGAGTTGCCTGGCCTCCAGGCAGAGGCGCCCTATCCCCCTTCGCCATCCTCAAACACGGTGACCTTCCCCTCCCCCAAGAAAAGGAAGGACGGGGCACCTTCCATTGCTTGACTGCTGCGTGCGTGCGTGCGTGACCTTGATTTGAATCAGGTGTCCCTAATCCATCCAACACAAACCCCTGATTCGACTCGTCAGCTCGTTGGTAAAGACTCTCAAATAAGAGGGACATCAAAAAACGTGCTGTGACGGTGATGAGTCAGCCGGCCGGCAACCGACGCTTTTGTTCTTCTTTTTTCCCTATGCTCATATGACCGCAGCTTGCTGCTTTCTCTGTGGCACGGTCATCGTTGCGTCACCTCATCGTCATTCTGTATGCGCTTCCTGCGTATTTCTGTATTCTCTGACAAAATTCCAGTGGTGTTGTTGGTTCTTCTATTAGTCACAACAATTCGCAGTCCCCAAAAAGGGGAAGCACACCGTTCCTGGAGGCACTGCAATACCAGGTCGATGCGTGGAGTGGACGGAGCAAGCCCCGGTTCCGGCTCCATGTGCCAAAAATCAATTTAATATGCAGTCCCCGGATAGGGGACGTATCAGATATTAAACTGATAAGAACAGATACTACACTTGATCTTAGCCAAAAGGCCGAGAAGCGATGACACAATGACGCAGCGGCAGGGGAGCCGGCAAAGGCGACGCCCATCTGGGAAGCGGTGAGGGGGGGAGGGTTGGCAAAGGCCTTACGTCGTAGAGACCTGAAACTTTGAGGGATGGTACTAGCCACTCGCTCTACAACATCACCAAGGCTGGCCCCCCGATGGGCCCGGCACGAAATGGCTCGTAGCTCCCAAACCGCACGCCGCAGAACCAAGTGTCTTATATCATCGGAATCCTTGGCTCGAGCCGAGCGAGACGCATGCCTCGGATTCGAAGGTTGCGCTGGCGAAATTTTCGGGTATTTGGGATTTTGTGAAAAACCTACTTTTGCACACTAGTCCTAGGTCTTTTGCCCGATCTGGCCCAAACCAGTGCAGAAAGATTCTCTGGAGTCTGACTGTCCGTCCAGATCGGAAAAAAAGTGGGAATTTCGATTCAGCTTGGCGGCGGCAGGCCGAAACCTACGGGCTGGGCGAGGCGGGGTCTGCTAGAACGGCTATAGCTCTTGGACGGAACGAGACAATTTCACCCAAGCCGGTACACCCGTGCACGGGCTCAGTCTGGGGTCAGGCGAGAAAGGACGCGGTGAATGGCCACCTAGTGGCGCTTTAAAATGAAAAAGCAACAACATGAGAGCGGCTATAGGCGAACGTATGTCGCGTGCTTTTTCACAGCACGCGCACGAGACAGTCGTACCATACGACAGAAAACCTCCATCCGAACAACTTTGCCTTTGGGACCACTGCTGTCAATCAACTCGTCCGTTGAATATCAAAGTTTGTGGGAAAAACCACATTCGGCAAACCGGTCGCAGGTTTCGACAACCTCGATGAAAACAAACGCAGTTCAGTTCTCTGAACTCTCCGGGTCACTGGCTGACACAGCAGAAAGAGACAGAAACATAACAAAACTGGTGCAACTTCACCCTTTGGGGCAGTGGGCGGCGCCACAAGCATCAAGAACCGCACGCTTTTTCCCTCCACGCTATCTGCTTTTAACCAGTGTGTACAGGGGAGAGCGCGAACGCAGTCCCCCACTACCATAAATTATGCAGTCGAGATTCCCACATTTGGGGAATTCGCAGGGGTCAGCACAACCGGAGTGCAATGGCCGAGCCTCGCCCTGGGTGAACCACCTTCCTGATCATGGTGTCTCCCCTGCCAGGTAAGTATGAGTTGCCTGGCCTCCAGGCAGAGGCGCCCTATCCCCCTTCGCCATCCTCAAACACGGTGACCTTCCCCTCCCCCAAGAAAAGGAAGGACGGGGCACCTTCCATTGCTTGACTGCTGCGTGCGTGCGTGCGTGACCTTGATTTGAATCAGGTGTCCCTAATCCATCCAACACAAACCCCTGATTCGACTCGTCAGCTCGTTGGTAAAGACTCTCAAATAAGAGGGACATCAAAAAACGTGCTGTGACGGTGATGAGTCAGCCGGCCGGCAACCGACGCTTTTGTTCTTCTTTTTTCCCTATGCTCATATGACCGCAGCTTGCTGCTTTCTCTGTGGCACGGTCATCGTTGCGTCACCTCATCGTCATTCTGTATGCGCTTCCTGCGTATTTCTGTATTCTCTGACAAAATTCCAGTGGTGTTGTTGGTTCTTCTATTAGTCACAACAATTCGCAGTCCCCAAAAAGGGGAAGCACACCGTTCCTGGAGGCACTGCAATACCAGGTCGATGCGTGGAGTGGACGGAGCAAGCCCCGGTTCCGGCTCCATGTGCCAAAAATCAATTTAATATGCAGTCCCCGGATAGGGGACGTATCAGATATTAAACTGATAAGAACAGATACTACACTTGATCTTAGCCAAAAGGCCGAGAAGCGATGACACAATGACGCAGCGGCAGGGGAGCCGGCAAAGGCGACGCCCATCTGGGAAGCGGTGAGGGGGGGAGGGTTGGCAAAGGCCTTACGTCGTAGAGACCTGAAACTTTGAGGGATGGTACTAGCCACTCGCTCTACAACATCACCAAGGCTGGCCCCCCGATGGGCCCGGCACGAAATGGCTCGTAGCTCCCAAACCGCACGCCGCAGAACCAAGTGTCTTATATCATCGGAATCCTTGGCTCGAGCCGAGCGAGACGCATGCCTCGGATTCGAAGGTTGCGCTGGCGAAATTTTCGGGTATTTGGGATTTTGTGAAAAACCTACTTTTGCACACTAGTCCTAGGTCTTTTGCCCGATCTGGCCCAAACCAGTGCAGAAAGATTCTCTGGAGTCTGACTGTCCGTCCAGATCGGAAAAAAAGTGGGAATTTCGATTCAGCTTGGCGGCGGCAGGCCGAAACCTACGGGCTGGGCGAGGCGGGGTCTGCTAGAACGGCTATAGCTCTTGGACGGAACGAGACAATTTCACCCAAGCCGGTACACCCGTGCACGGGCTCAGTCTGGGGTCAGGCGAGAAAGGACGCGGTGAATGGCCACCTAGTGGCGCTTTAAAATGAAAAAGCAACAACATGAGAGCGGCTATAGGCGAACGTATGTCGCGTGCTTTTTCACAGCACGCGCACGAGACAGTCGTACCATACGACAGAAAACCTCCATCCGAACAACTTTGCCTTTGGGACCACTGCTGTCAATCAACTCGTCCGTTGAATATCAAAGTTTGTGGGAAAAACCACATTCGGCAAACCGGTCGCAGGTTTCGACAACCTCGATGAAAACAAACGCAGTTCAGTTCTCTGAACTCTCCGGGTCACTGGCTGACACAGCAGAAAGAGACAGAAACATAACAAAACTGGTGCAACTTCACCCTTTGGGGCAGTGGGCGGCGCCACAAGCGTCAAGAACCGCACGCTTTTTCCCTCCACGCTATCTGCTTTTAACCAGTGTGTACAGGGGAGAGCGCGAACGCAGTCCCCCACTACCATAAATTATGCAGTCGAGATTCCCACATTTGGGGAATTCGCAGGGGTCAGCACAACCGGAGTGCAATGGCCGAGCCTCACCCTGGGTGAACCACCTTCCTGATCATGGTGTCTCCCCTGCCAGGTAAGTATGAGTTGCCTGGCCTCCAGGCAGAGGCGCCCTATCCCCCTTCGCCATCCTCAAACACGGTGACCTTCCCCTCCCCCAAGAAAAGGAAGGACGGGGCACCTTCCATTGCTTGACTGCTGCGTGCGTGCGTGCGTGACCTTGATTTGAATCAGGTGTCCCTAATCCATCCAACACAAACCCCTGATTCGACTCGTCAGCTCGTTGGTAAAGACTCTCAAATAAGAGGGACATCAAAAAACGTGCTGTGACGGTGATGAGTCAGCCGGCCGGCAACCGACGCTTTTGTTCTTCTTTTTTCCCTATGCTCATATGACCGCAGCTTGCTGCTTTCTCTGTGGCACGGTCATCGTTGCGTCACCTCATCGTCATTCTGTATGCGCTTCCTGCGTATTTCTGTATTCTCTGACAAAATTCCAGTGGTGTTGTTGGTTCTTCTATTAGTCACAACAATTCGCAGTCCCCAAAAAGGGGAAGCACACCGTTCCTGGAGGCACTGCAATACCAGGTCGATGCGTGGAGTGGACGGAGCAAGCCCCGGTTCCGGCTCCATGTGCCAAAAATCAATTTAATATGCAGTCCCCGGATAGGGGACGTATCAGATATTAAACTGATAAGAACAGATACTACACTTGATCTTAGCCAAAAGGCCGAGAAGCGATGACACAATGACGCAGCGGCAGGGGAGCCGGCAAAGGCGACGCCCATCTGGGAAGCGGTGAGGGGGGGAGGGTTGGCAAAGGCCTTACGTCGTAGAGACCTGAAACTTTGAGGGATGGTACTAGCCACTCGCTCTACAACATCACCAAGGCTGGCCCCCCGATGGGCCCGGCACGAAATGGCTCGTAGCTCCCAAACCGCACGCCGCAGAACCAAGTGTCTTATATCATCGGAATCCTTGGCTCGAGCCGAGCGAGACGCATGCCTCGGATTCGAAGGTTGCGCTGGCGAAATTTTCGGGTATTTGGGATTTTGTGAAAAACCTACTTTTGCACACTAGTCCTAGGTCTTTTGCCCGATCTGGCCCAAACCAGTGCAGAAAGATTCTCTGGAGTCTGACTGTCCGTCCAGATCGGAAAAAAAGTGGGAATTTCGATTCAGCTTGGCGGCGGCAGGCCGAAACCTACGGGCTGGGCGAGGCGGGGTCTGCTAGAACGGCTATAGCTCTTGGACGGAACGAGACAATTTCACCCAAGCCGGTACACCCGTGCACGGGCTCAGTCTGGGGTCAGGCGAGAAAGGACGCGGTGAATGGCCACCTAGTGGCGCTTTAAAATGAAAAAGCAACAACATGAGAGCGGCTATAGGCGAACGTATGTCGCGTGCTTTTTCACAGCACGCTCACGAGACAGTCGTACCATACGACAGAAAACCTCCATCCGAACAACTTTGCCTTTGGGACCACTGCTGTCAATCAACTCGTCCGTTGAATATCAAAGTTTGTGGGAAAAACCACATTCGGCAAACCGGTCGCAGGTTTCGACAACCTCGATGAAAACAAACGCAGTTCAGTTCTCTGAACTCTCCGGGTCACTGGCTGACACAGCAGAAAGAGACAGAAACATAACAAAACTGGTGCAACTTCACCCTTTGGGGCAGTGGGCGGCGCCACAAGCGTCAAGAACCGCACGCTTTTTCCCTCCACGCTATCTGCTTTTAACCAGTGTGTACAGGGGAGAGCGCGAACGCAGTCCCCCACTACCATAAATTATGCAGTCGAGATTCCCACATTTGGGGAATTCGCAGGGGTCAGCACAACTGGAGTGCAATGGCCGAGCCTCGCCCTGGGTGAACCACCTTCCTGATCATGGTGTCTCCCCTGCCAGGTAAGTATGAGTTGCCTGGCCTCCAGGCAGAGGCGCCCTATCCCCCTTCGCCATCCTCAAACACGGTGACCTTCCCCTCCCCCAAGAAAAGGAAGGACGGGGCACCTTCCATTGCTTGACTGCTGCGTGCGTGCGTGACCTTGATTTGAATCAGGTGTCCCTAATCCATCCAACACAAACCCCTGATTCGACTCATCAGCTCGTTGGTAAAGACTCTCAAATAAGAGGGACATCAAAAAACGTGCTGTGACGGTGATGAGTCAGCCGGCCGGCAACCGACGCTTTTGTTCTTCTTTTTTCCCTATGCTCATATGACCGCAGCTTGCTGCTTTCTCTGTGGCACGGTCATCGTTGCGTCACCTCATCGTCATTCTGTATGCGCTTCCTGCGTATTTCTGTATTCTCTGACAAAATTCCAGTGGTGTTGTTGGTTCTTCTATTAGTCACAACAATTCGCAGTCCCCAAAAAGGGGAAGCACACCGTTCCTGGAGGCACTGCAATACCAGGTCGATGCGTGGAGTGGACGGAGCAAGCCCCGGTTCCGGCTCCATGTGCCAAAAATCAATTTAATATGCAGTCCCCGGATAGGGGACGTATCAGATATTAAACTGATAAGAACAGATACTACACTTGATCTTAGCCAAAAGGCCGAGAAGCGATGACACAATGACGCAGCGGCAGGGGAGCCGGCAAAGGCGACGCCCATCTGGGAAGCGGTGAGGGGGGGAGGGTTGGCAAAGGCCTTACGTCGTAGAGACCTGAAACTTTGAGGGATGGTACTAGCCACTCGCTCTACAACATCACCAAGGCTGGCCCCCCGATGGGCCCGGCACGAAATGGCTCGTAGCTCCCAAACCGCACGCCGCAGAACCAAGTGTCTTATATCATCGGAATCCTTGGCTCGAGCCGAGCGAGACGCATGCCTCGGATTCGAAGGTTGCGCTGGCGAAATTTTCGGGTATTTGGGATTTTGTGAAAAACCTACTTTTGCACACTAGTCCTAGGTCTTTTGCCCGATCTGGCCCAAACCAGTGCAGAAAGATTCTCTGGAGTCTGACTGTCCGTCCAGATCGGAAAAAAAGTGGGAATTTCGATTCAGCTTGGCGGCGGCAGGCCGAAACCTACGGGCTGGGCGAGGCGGGGTCTGCTAGAACGGCTATAGCTCTTGGACGGAACGAGACAATTTCACCCAAGCCGGTACACCCGTGCACGGGCTCAGTCTGGGGTCAGGCGAGAAAGGACGCGGTGAATGGCCACCTAGTGGCGCTTTAAAATGAAAAAGCAACAACATGAGAGCGGCTATAGGCGAACGTATGTCGCGTGCTTTTTCACAGCACGCTCACGAGACAGTCGTACCATACGACAGAAAACCTCCATCCGAACAACTTTGCCTTTGGGACCACTGCTGTCAATCAACTCGTCCGTTGAATATCAAAGTTTGTGGGAAAAACCACATTCGGCAAACCGGTCGCAGGTTTCGACAACCTCGATGAAAACAAACGCAGTTCAGTTCTCTGAACTCTCCGGGTCACTGGCTGACACAGCAGAAAGAGACAGAAACATAACAAAACTGGTGCAACTTCACCCTTTGGGGCAGTGGGCGGCGCCACAAGCGTCAAGAACCGCACGCTTTTTCCCTCCACGCTATCTGCTTTTAACCAGTGTGTACAGGGGAGAGCGCGAACGCAGTCCCCCACTACCATAAATTATGCAGTCGAGATTCCCACATTTGGGGAATTCGCAGGGGTCAGCACAACCGGAGTGCAATGGCCGAGCCTCGCCCTGGGTGAACCACCTTCCTGATCATGGTGTCTCCCCTGCCAGGTAAGTATGAGTTGCCTGGCCTCCAGGCAGAGGCGCCCTATCCCCCTTCGCCATCCTCAAACACGGTGACCTTCCCCTCCCCCAAGAAAAGGAAGGACGGGGCACCTTCCATTGCTTGACTGCTGCGTGCGTGCGTGACCTTGATTTGAATCAGGTGTCCCTAATCCATCCAACACAAACCCCTGATTCGACTCATCAGCTCGTTGGTAAAGACTCTCAAATAAGAGGGACATCAAAAAACGTGCTGTGACGGTGATGAGTCAGCCGGCCGGCAACCGACGCTTTTGTTCTTCTTTTTTCCCTATGCTCATATGACCGCAGCTTGCTGCTTTCTCTGTGGCACGGTCATCGTTGCGTCACCTCATCGTCATTCTGTATGCACTTCCTGCGTATTTCTGTATTCTCTGACAAAATTCCAGTGGTGTTGTTGGTTCTTCTATTAGTCACAACAATTCGCAGTCCCCAAAAAGGGGAAGCACACCGTTCCTGGAGGCACTGCAATACCAGGTCGATGCGTGGAGTGGACGGAGCAAGCCCCGGTTCCGGCTCCATGTGCCAAAAATCAATTTAATATGCAGTCCCCGGATAGGGGACGTATCAGATATTAAACTGATAAGAACAGATACTACACTTGATCTTAGCCAAAAGGCCGAGAAGCGATGACACAATGACGCAGCGGCAGGGGAGCCGGCAAAGGCGACGCCCATCTGGGAAGCGGTGAGGGGGGGAGGGTTGGCAAAGGCCTTACGTCGTAGAGACCTGAAACTTTGAGGGATGGTACTAGCCACTCGCTCTACAACATCACCAAGGCTGGCCCCCCGATGGGCCCGGCACGAAATGGCTCGTAGCTCCCAAACCGCACGCCGCAGAACCAAGTGTCTTATATCATCGGAATCCTTGGCTCGAGCCGAGCGAGACGCATGCCTCGGATTCGAAGGTTGCGCTGGCGAAATTTTCGGGTATTTGGGATTTTGTGAAAAACCTACTTTTGCACACTAGTCCTAGGTCTTTTGCCCGATCTGGCCCAAACCAGTGCAGAAAGATTCTCTGGAGTCTGACTGTCCGTCCAGATCGGAAAAAAAGTGGGAATTTCGATTCAGCTTGGCGGCGGCAGGCCGAAACCTACGGGCTGGGCGAGGCGGGGTCTGCTAGAACGGCTATAGCTCTTGGACGGAACGAGACAATTTCACCCAAGCCGGTACACCCGTGCACGGGCTCAGTCTGGGGTCAGGCGAGAAAGGACGCGGTGAATGGCCACCTAGTGGCGCTTTAAAATGAAAAAGCAACAACATGAGAGCGGCTATAGGCGAACGTATGTCGCGTGCTTTTTCACAGCACGCGCACGAGACAGTCGTACCATACGACAGAAAACCTCCATCCGAACAACTTTGCCTTTGGGACCACTGCTGTCAATCAACTCGTCCGTTGAATATCAAAGTTTGTGGGAAAAACCACATTCGGCAAACCGGTCGCAGGTTTCGACAACCTCGATGAAAACAAACGCAGTTCAGTTCTCTGAACTCTCCGGGTCACTGGCTGACACAGCAGAAAGAGACAGAAACATAACAAAACTGGTGCAACTTCACCCTTTGGGGCAGTGGGCGGCGCCACAAGCGTCAAGAACCGCACGCTTTTTCCCTCCACGCTATCTGCTTTTAACCAGTGTGTACAGGGGAGAGCGCGAACGCAGTCCCCCACTACCATAAATTATGCAGTCGAGATTCCCACATTTGGGGAATTCGCAGGGGTCAGCACAACCGGAGTGCAATGGCCGAGCCTCGCCCTGGGTGAACCACCTTCCTGATCATGGTGTCTCCCCTGCCAGGTAAGTATGAGTTGCCTGGCCTCCAGGCAGAGGCGCCCTATCCCCCTTCGCCATCCTCAAACACGGTGACCTTCCCCTCCCCCAAGAAAAGGAAGGACGGGGCACCTTCCATTGCTTGACTGCTGCGTGCGTGCGTGACCTTGATTTGAATCAGGTGTCCCTAATCCATCCAACACAAACCCCTGATTCGACTCGTCAGCTCGTTGGTAAAGACTCTCAAATAAGAGGGACATCAAAAAACGTGCTGTGACGGTGATGAGTCAGCCGGCCGGCAACCGACGCTTTTGTTCTTCTTTTTTCCCTATGCTCATATGACCGCAGCTTGCTGCTTTCTCTGTGGCACGGTCATCGTTGCGTCACCTCATCGTCATTCTGTATGCGCTTCCTGCGTATTTCTGTATTCTCTGACAAAATTCCAGTGGTGTTGTTGGTTCTTCTATTAGTCACAACAATTCGCAGTCCCCAAAAAGGGGAAGCACACCGTTCCTGGAGGCACTGCAATACCAGGTCGATGCGTGGAGTGGACGGAGCAAGCCCCGGTTCCGGCTCCATGTGCCAAAAATCAATTTAATATGCAGTCCCCGGATAGGGGACGTATCAGATATTAAACTGATAAGAACAGATACTACACTTGATCTTAGCCAAAAGGCCGAGAAGCGATGACACAATGACGCAGCGGCAGGGGAGCCGGCAAAGGCGACGCCCATCTGGGAAGCGGTGAGGGGGGGAGGGTTGGCAAAGGCCTTACGTCGTAGAGACCTGAAACTTTGAGGGATGGTACTAGCCACTCGCTCTACAACATCACCAAGGCTGGCCCCCCGATGGGCCCGGCACGAAATGGCTCGTAGCTCCCAAACCGCACGCCGCAGAACCAAGTGTCTTATATCATCGGAATCCTTGGCTCGAGCCGAGCGAGACGCATGCCTCGGATTCGAAGGTTGCGCTGGCGAAATTTTCGGGTATTTGGGATTTTGTGAAAAACCTACTTTTGCACACTAGTCCTAGGTCTTTTGCCCGATCTGGCCCAAACCAGTGCAGAAAGATTCTCTGGAGTCTGACTGTCCGTCCAGATCGGAAAAAAAGTGGGAATTTCGATTCAGCTTGGCGGCGGCAGGCCGAAACCTACGGGCTGGGCGAGGCGGGGTCTGCTAGAACGGCTATAGCTCTTGGACGGAACGAGACAATTTCACCCAAGCCGGTACACCCGTGCACGGGCTCAGTCTGGGGTCAGGCGAGAAAGGACGCGGTGAATGGCCACCTAGTGGCGCTTTAAAATGAAAAAGCAACAACATGAGAGCGGCTATAGGCGAACGTATGTCGCGTGCTTTTTCACAGCACGCTCACGAGACAGTCGTACCATACGACAGAAAACCTCCATCCGAACAACTTTGCCTTTGGGACCACTGCTGTCAATCAACTCGTCCGTTGAATATCAAAGTTTGTGGGAAAAACCACATTCGGCAAACCGGTCGCAGGTTTCGACAACCTCGATGAAAACAAACGCAGTTCAGTTCTCTGAACTCTCCGGGTCACTGGCTGACACAGCAGAAAGAGACAGAAACATAACAAAACTGGTGCAACTTCACCCTTTGGGGCAGTGGGCGGCGCCACAAGCGTCAAGAACCGCACGCTTTTTCCCTCCACGCTATCTGCTTTTAACCAGTGTGTACAGGGGAGAGCGCGAACGCAGTCCCCCACTACCATAAATTATGCAGTCGAGATTCCCACATTTGGGGAATTCGCAGGGGTCAGCACAACCGGAGTGCAATGGCCGAGCCTCGCCCTGGGTGAACCACCTTCCTGATCATGGTGTCTCCCCTGCCAGGTAAGTATGAGTTGCCTGGCCTCCAGGCAGAGGCGCCCTATCCCCCTTCGCCATCCTCAAACACGGTGACCTTCCCCTCCCCCAAGAAAAGGAAGGACGGGGCACCTTCCATTGCTTGACTGCTGCGTGCGTGCGTGCGTGACCTTGATTTGAATCAGGTGTCCCTAATCCATCCAACACAAACCCCTGATTCGACTCGTCAGCTCGTTGGTAAAGACTCTCAAATAAGAGGGACATCAAAAAACGTGCTGTGACGGTGATGAGTCAGCCGGCCGGCAACCGACGCTTTTGTTCTTCTTTTTTCCCTATGCTCATATGACCGCAGCTTGCTGCTTTCTCTGTGGCACGGTCATCGTTGCGTCACCTCATCGTCATTCTGTATGCGCTTCCTGCGTATTTCTGTATTCTCTGACAAAATTCCAGTGGTGTTGTTGGTTCTTCTATTAGTCACAACAATTCGCAGTCCCCAAAAAGGGGAAGCACACCGTTCCTGGAGGCACTGCAATACCAGGTCGATGCGTGGAGTGGACGGAGCAAGCCCCGGTTCCGGCTCCATGTGCCAAAAATCAATTTAATATGCAGTCCCCGGATAGGGGACGTATCAGATATTAAACTGATAAGAACAGATACTACACTTGATCTTAGCCAAAAGGCCGAGAAGCGATGACACAATGACGCAGCGGCAGGGGAGCCGGCAAAGGCGACGCCCATCTGGGAAGCGGTGAGGGGGGGAGGGTTGGCAAAGGCCTTACGTCGTAGAGACCTGAAACTTTGAGGGATGGTACTAGCCACTCGCTCTACAACATCACCAAGGCTGGCCCCCCGATGGGCCCGGCACGAAATGGCTCGTAGCTCCCAAACCGCACGCCGCAGAACCAAGTGTCTTATATCATCGGAATCCTTGGCTCGAGCCGAGCGAGACGCATGCCTCGGATTCGAAGGTTGCGCTGGCGAAATTTTCGGGTATTTGGGATTTTGTGAAAAACCTACTTTTGCACACTAGTCCTAGGTCTTTTGCCCGATCTGGCCCAAACCAGTGCAGAAAGATTCTCTGGAGTCTGACTGTCCGTCCAGATCGGAAAAAAAGTGGGAATTTCGATTCAGCTTGGCGGCGGCAGGCCGAAACCTACGGGCTGGGCGAGGCGGGGTCTGCTAGAACGGCTATAGCTCTTGGACGGAACGAGACAATTTCACCCAAGCCGGTACACCCGTGCACGGGCTCAGTCTGGGGTCAGGCGAGAAAGGACGCGGTGAATGGCCACCTAGTGGCGCTTTAAAATGAAAAAGCAACAACATGAGAGCGGCTATAGGCGAACGTATGTCGCGTGCTTTTTCACAGCACGCTCACGAGACAGTCGTACCATACGACAGAAAACCTCCATCCGAACAACTTTGCCTTTGGGACCACTGCTGTCAATCAACTCGTCCGTTGAATATCAAAGTTTGTGGGAAAAACCACATTCGGCAAACCGGTCGCAGGTTTCGACAACCTCGATGAAAACAAACGCAGTTCAGTTCTCTGAACTCTCCGGGTCACTGGCTGACACAGCAGAAAGAGACAGAAACATAACAAAACTGGTGCAACTTCACCCTTTGGGGCAGTGGGCGGCGCCACAAGCGTCAAGAACCGCACGCTTTTTCCCTCCACGCTATCTGCTTTTAACCAGTGTGTACAGGGGAGAGCGCGAACGCAGTCCCCCACTACCATAAATTATGCAGTCGAGATTCCCACATTTGGGGAATTCGCAGGGGTCAGCACAACCGGAGTGCAATGGCCGAGCCTCGCCCTGGGTGAACCACCTTCCTGATCATGGTGTCTCCCCTGCCAGGTAAGTATGAGTTGCCTGGCCTCCAGGCAGAGGCGCCCTATCCCCCTTCGCCATCCTCAAACACGGTGACCTTCCCCTCCCCCAAGAAAAGGAAGGACGGGGCACCTTCCATTGCTTGACTGCTGCGTGCGTGCGTGCGTGACCTTGATTTGAATCAGGTGTCCCTAATCCATCCAACACAAACCCCTGATTCGACTCGTCAGCTCGTTGGTAAAGACTCTCAAATAAGAGGGACATCAAAAAACGTGCTGTGACGGTGATGAGTCAGCCGGCCGGCAACCGACGCTTTTGTTCTTCTTTTTTCCCTATGCTCATATGACCGCAGCTTGCTGCTTTCTCTGTGGCACGGTCATCGTTGCGTCACCTCATCGTCATTCTGTATGCGCTTCCTGCGTATTTCTGTATTCTCTGACAAAAAAAATTCCAGTGGTGTTGTTGGTTCTTCTATTAGTCACAACAATTCGCAGTCCCCAAAAAGGGGAAGCACACCGTTCCTGGAGGCACTGCAATACCAGGTCGATGCGTGGAGTGGACGGAGCAAGCCCCGGTTCCGGCTCCATGTGCCAAAAATCAATTTAATATGCAGTCCCCGGATAGGGGACGTATCAGATATTAAACTGATAAGAACAGATACTACACTTGATCTTAGCCAAAAGGCCGAGAAGCGATGACACAATGACGCAGCGGCAGGGGAGCCGGCAAAGGCGACGCCCATCTGGGAAGCGGTGAGGGGGGGAGGGTTGGCAAAGGCCTTACGTCGTAGAGACCTGAAACTTTGAGGGATGGTACTAGCCACTCGCTCTACAACATCACCAAGGCTGGCCCCCCGATGGGCCCGGCACGAAATGGCTCGTAGCTCCCAAACCGCACGCCGCAGAACCAAGTGTCTTATATCATCGGAATCCTTGGCTCGAGCCGAGCGAGACGCATGCCTCGGATTCGAAGGTTGCGCTGGCGAAATTTTCGGGTATTTGGGATTTTGTGAAAAACCTACTTTTGCACACTAGTCCTAGGTCTTTTGCCCGATCTGGCCCAAACCAGTGCAGAAAGATTCTCTGGAGTCTGACTGTCCGTCCAGATCGGAAAAAAAGTGGGAATTTCGATTCAGCTTGGCGGCGGCAGGCCGAAACCTACGGGCTGGGCGAGGCGGGGTCTGCTAGAACGGCTATAGCTCTTGGACGGAACGAGACAATTTCACCCAAGCCGGTACACCCGTGCACGGGCTCAGTCTGGGGTCAGGCGAGAAAGGACGCGGTGAATGGCCACCTAGTGGCGCTTTAAAATGAAAAAGCAACAACATGAGAGCGGCTATAGGCGAACGTATGTCGCGTGCTTTTTCACAGCACGCTCACGAGACAGTCGTACCATACGACAGAAAACCTCCATCCGAACAACTTTGCCTTTGGGACCACTGCTGTCAATCAACTCGTCCGTTGAATATCAAAGTTTGTGGGAAAAACCACATTCGGCAAACCGGTCGCAGGTTTCGACAACCTCGATGAAAACAAACGCAGTTCAGTTCTCTGAACTCTCCGGGTCACTGGCTGACACAGCAGAAAGAGACAGAAACATAACAAAACTGGTGCAACTTCACCCTTTGGGGCAGTGGGCGGCGCCACAAGCGTCAAGAACCGCACGCTTTTTCCCTCCACGCTATCTGCTTTTAACCAGTGTGTACAGGGGAGAGCGCGAACGCAGTCCCCCACTACCATAAATTATGCAGTCGAGATTCCCACATTTGGGGAATTCGCAGGGGTCAGCACAACCGGAGTGCAATGGCCGAGCCTCGCCCTGGGTGAACCACCTTCCTGATCATGGTGTCTCCCCTGCCAGGTAAGTATGAGTTGCCTGGCCTCCAGGCAGAGGCGCCCTATCCCCCTTCGCCATCCTCAAACACGGTGACCTTCCCCTCCCCCAAGAAAAGGAAGGACGGGGCACCTTCCATTGCTTGACTGCTGCGTGCGTGCGTGACCTTGATTTGAATCAGGTGTCCCTAATCCATCCAACACAAACCCCTGATTCGACTCATCAGCTCGTTGGTAAAGACTCTCAAATAAGAGGGACATCAAAAAACGTGCTGTGACGGTGATGAGTCAGCCGGCCGGCAACCGACGCTTTTGTTCTTCTTTTTTCCCTATGCTCATATGACCGCAGCTTGCTGCTTTCTCTGTGGCACGGTCATCGTTGCGTCACCTCATCGTCATTCTGTATGCGCTTCCTGCGTATTTCTGTATTCTCTGACAAAATTCCAGTGGTGTTGTTGGTTCTTCTATTAGTCACAACAATTCGCAGTCCCCAAAAAGGGGAAGCACACCGTTCCTGGAGGCACTGCAATACCAGGTCGATGCGTGGAGTGGACGGAGCAAGCCCCGGTTCCGGCTCCATGTGCCAAAAATCAATTTAATATGCAGTCCCCGGATAGGGGACGTATCAGATATTAAACTGATAAGAACAGATACTACACTTGATCTTAGCCAAAAGGCCGAGAAGCGATGACACAATGACGCAGCGGCAGGGGAGCCGGCAAAGGCGACGCCCATCTGGGAAGCGGTGAGGGGGGGAGGGTTGGCAAAGGCCTTACGTCGTAGAGACCTGAAACTTTGAGGGATGGTACTAGCCACTCGCTCTACAACATCACCAAGGCTGGCCCCCCGATGGGCCCGGCACGAAATGGCTCGTAGCTCCCAAACCGCACGCCGCAGAACCAAGTGTCTTATATCATCGGAATCCTTGGCTCGAGCCGAGCGAGACGCATGCCTCGGATTCGAAGGTTGCGCTGGCGAAATTTTCGGGTATTTGGGATT
The DNA here is from genome assembly GCF_024679245.1 of Pseudorasbora parva. Classification (NCBI taxonomy): domain Eukaryota; kingdom Metazoa; phylum Chordata; class Actinopteri; order Cypriniformes; family Gobionidae; genus Pseudorasbora; species Pseudorasbora parva. The sequence goes on along the minus strand of NW_027125110.1, from coordinate 15,128 downwards.
TTGTGAAAAACCTACTTTTGCACACTAGTCCTAGGTCTTTTGCCCGATCTGGCCCAAACCAGTGCAGAAAGATTCTCTGGAGTCTGACTGTCCGTCCAGATCGGAAAAAAAGTGGGAATTTCGATTCAGCTTGGCGGCGGCAGGCCGAAACCTACGGGCTGGGCGAGGCGGGGTCTGCTAGAACGGCTATAGCTCTTGGACGGAACGAGACAATTTCACCCAAGCCGGTACACCCGTGCACGGGCTCAGTCTGGGGTCAGGCGAGAAAGGACGCGGTGAATGGCCACCTAGTGGCGCTTTAAAATGAAAAAGCAACAACATGAGAGCGGCTATAGGCGAACGTATGTCGCGTGCTTTTTCACAGCACGCTCACGAGACAGTCGTACCATACGACAGAAAACCTCCATCCGAACAACTTTGCCTTTGGGACCACTGCTGTCAATCAACTCGTCCGTTGAATATCAAAGTTTGTGGGAAAAACCACATTCGGCAAACCGGTCGCAGGTTTCGACAACCTCGATGAAAACAAACGCAGTTCAGTTCTCTGAACTCTCCGGGTCACTGGCTGACACAGCAGAAAGAGACAGAAACATAACAAAACTGGTGCAACTTCACCCTTTGGGGCAGTGGGCGGCGCCACAAGCGTCAAGAACCGCACGCTTTTTCCCTCCACGCTATCTGCTTTTAACCAGTGTGTACAGGGGAGAGCGCGAACGCAGTCCCCCACTACCATAAATTATGCAGTCGAGATTCCCACATTTGGGGAATTCGCAGGGGTCAGCACAACCGGAGTGCAATGGCCGAGCCTCGCCCTGGGTGAACCACCTTCCTGATCATGGTGTCTCCCCTGCCAGGTAAGTATGAGTTGCCTGGCCTCCAGGCAGAGGCGCCCTATCCCCCTTCGCCATCCTCAAACACGGTGACCTTCCCCTCCCCCAAGAAAAGGAAGGACGGGGCACCTTCCATTGCTTGACTGCTGCGTGCGTGCGTGACCTTGATTTGAATCAGGTGTCCCTAATCCATCCAACACAAACCCCTGATTCGACTCATCAGCTCGTTGGTAAAGACTCTCAAATAAGAGGGACATCAAAAAACGTGCTGTGACGGTGATGAGTCAGCCGGCCGGCAACCGACGCTTTTGTTCTTCTTTTTTCCCTATGCTCATATGACCGCAGCTTGCTGCTTTCTCTGTGGCACGGTCATCGTTGCGTCACCTCATCGTCATTCTGTATGCGCTTCCTGCGTATTTCTGTATTCTCTGACAAAATTCCAGTGGTGTTGTTGGTTCTTCTATTAGTCACAACAATTCGCAGTCCCCAAAAAGGGGAAGCACACCGTTCCTGGAGGCACTGCAATACCAGGTCGATGCGTGGAGTGGACGGAGCAAGCCCCGGTTCCGGCTCCATGTGCCAAAAATCAATTTAATATGCAGTCCCCGGATAGGGGACGTATCAGATATTAAACTGATAAGAACAGATACTACACTTGATCTTAGCCAAAAGGCCGAGAAGCGATGACACAATGACGCAGCGGCAGGGGAGCCGGCAAAGGCGACGCCCATCTGGGAAGCGGTGAGGGGGGGAGGGTTGGCAAAGGCCTTACGTCGTAGAGACCTGAAACTTTGAGGGATGGTACTAGCCACTCGCTCTACAACATCACCAAGGCTGGCCCCCCGATGGGCCCGGCACGAAATGGCTCGTAGCTCCCAAACCGCACGCCGCAGAACCAAGTGTCTTATATCATCGGAATCCTTGGCTCGAGCCGAGCGAGACGCATGCCTCGGATTCGAAGGTTGCGCTGGCGAAATTTTCGGGTATTTGGGATTTTGTGAAAAACCTACTTTTGCACACTAGTCCTAGGTCTTTTGCCCGATCTGGCCCAAACCAGTGCAGAAAGATTCTCTGGAGTCTGACTGTCCGTCCAGATCGGAAAAAAAGTGGGAATTTCGATTCAGCTTGGCGGCGGCAGGCCGAAACCTACGGGCTGGGCGAGGCGGGGTCTGCTAGAACGGCTATAGCTCTTGGACGGAACGAGACAATTTCACCCAAGCCGGTACACCCGTGCACGGGCTCAGTCTGGGGTCAGGCGAGAAAGGACGCGGTGAATGGCCACCTAGTGGCGCTTTAAAATGAAAAAGCAACAACATGAGAGCGGCTATAGGCGAACGTATGTCGCGTGCTTTTTCACAGCACGCGCACGAGACAGTCGTACCATACGACAGAAAACCTCCATCCGAACAACTTTGCCTTTGGGACCACTGCTGTCAATCAACTCGTCCGTTGAATATCAAAGTTTGTGGGAAAAACCACATTCGGCAAACCGGTCGCAGGTTTCGACAACCTCGATGAAAACAAACGCAGTTCAGTTCTCTGAACTCTCCGGGTCACTGGCTGACACAGCAGAAAGAGACAGAAACATAACAAAACTGGTGCAACTTCACCCTTTGGGGCAGTGGGCGGCGCCACAAGCGTCAAGAACCGCATGCTTTTTCCCTCCACGCTATCTGCTTTTAACCAGTGTGTACAGGGGAGAGCGCGAACGCAGTCCCCCACTACCATAAATTATGCAGTCGAGATTCCCACATTTGGGGAATTCGCAGGGGTCAGCACAACCGGAGTGCAATGGCCGAGCCTCGCCCTGGGTGAACCACCTTCCTGATCATGGTGTCTCCCCTGCCAGGTAAGTATGAGTTGCCTGGCCTCCAGGCAGAGGCGCCCTATCCCCCTTCGCCATCCTCAAACACGGTGACCTTCCCCTCCCCCAAGAAAAGGAAGGACGGGGCACCTTCCATTGCTTGACTGCTGCGTGCGTGCGTGCGTGACCTTGATTTGAATCAGGTGTCCCTAATCCATCCAACACAAACCCCTGATTCGACTCATCAGCTCGTTGGTAAAGACTCTCAAATAAGAGGGACATCAAAAAACGTGCTGTGACGGTGATGAGTCAGCCGGCCGGCAACCGACGCTTTTGTTCTTCTTTTTTCCCTATGCTCATATGACCGCAGCTTGCTGCTTTCTCTGTGGCACGGTCATCGTTGCGTCACCTCATCGTCATTCTGTATGCGCTTCCTGCGTATTTCTGTATTCTCTGACAAAATTCCAGTGGTGTTGTTGGTTCTTCTATTAGTCACAACAACTCGCAGTCCCCAAAAAGGGGAAGCACACCGTTCCTGGAGGCACTGCAATACCAGGTCGATGCGTGGAGTGGACGGAGCAAGCCCCGGTTCCGGCTCCATGTGCCAAAAATCAATTTAATATGCAGTCCCCGGATAGGGGACGTATCAGATATTAAACTGATAAGAACAGATACTACACTTGATCTTAGCCAAAAGGCCGAGAAGCGATGACACAATGACGCAGCGGCAGGGGAGCCGGCAAAGGCGACGCCCATCTGGGAAGCGGTGAGGGGGGGAGGGTTGGCAAAGGCCTTACGTCGTAGAGACCTGAAACTTTGAGGGATGGTACTAGCCACTCGCTCTACAACATCACCAAGGCTGGCCCCCCGATGGGCCCGGCACGAAATGGCTCGTAGCTCCCAAACCGCACGCCGCAGAACCAAGTGTCTTATATCATCGGAATCCTTGGCTCGAGCCGAGCGAGACGCATGCCTCGGATTCGAAGGTTGCGCTGGCGAAATTTTCGGGTATTTGGGATTTTGTGAAAAACCTACTTTTGCACACTAGTCCTAGGTCTTTTGCCCGATCTGGCCCAAACCAGTGCAGAAAGATTCTCTGGAGTCTGACTGTCCGTCCAGATCGGAAAAAAAGTGGGAATTTCGATTCAGCTTGGCGGCGGCAGGCCGAAACCTACGGGCTGGGCGAGGCGGGGTCTGCTAGAACGGCTATAGCTCTTGGACGGAACGAGACAATTTCACCCAAGCCGGTACACCCGTGCACGGGCTCAGTCTGGGGTCAGGCGAGAAAGGACGCGGTGAATGGCCACCTAGTGGCGCTTTAAAATGAAAAAGCAACAACATGAGAGCGGCTATAGGCGAACGTATGTCGCGTGCTTTTTCACAGCACGCGCACGAGACAGTCGTACCATACGACAGAAAACCTCCATCCGAACAACTTTGCCTTTGGGACCACTGCTGTCAATCAACTCGTCCGTTGAATATCAAAGTTTGTGGGAAAAACCACATTCGGCAAACCGGTCGCAGGTTTCGACAACCTCGATGAAAACAAACGCAGTTCAGTTCTCTGAACTCTCCGGGTCACTGGCTGACACAGCAGAAAGAGACAGAAACATAACAAAACTGGTGCAACTTCACCCTTTGGGGCAGTGGGCGGCGCCACAAGCGTCAAGAACCGCATGCTTTTTCCCTCCACGCTATCTGCTTTTAACCAGTGTGTACAGGGGAGAGCGCGAACGCAGTCCCCCACTACCATAAATTATGCAGTCGAGATTCCCACATTTGGGGAATTCGCAGGGGTCAGCACAACCGGAGTGCAATGGCCGAGCCTCGCCCTGGGTGAACCACCTTCCTGATCATGGTGTCTCCCCTGCCAGGTAAGTATGAGTTGCCTGGCCTCCAGGCAGAGGCGCCCTATCCCCCTTCGCCATCCTCAAACACGGTGACCTTCCCCTCCCCCAAGAAAAGGAAGGACGGGGCACCTTCCATTGCTTGACTGCTGCGTGCGTGCGTGCGTGACCTTGATTTGAATCAGGTGTCCCTAATCCATCCAACACAAACCCCTGATTCGACTCATCAGCTCGTTGGTAAAGACTCTCAAATAAGAGGGACATCAAAAAACGTGCTGTGACGGTGATGAGTCAGCCGGCCGGCAACCGACGCTTTTGTTCTTCTTTTTTCCCTATGCTCATATGACCGCAGCTTGCTGCTTTCTCTGTGGCACGGTCATCGTTGCGTCACCTCATCGTCATTCTGTATGCGCTTCCTGCGTATTTCTGTATTCTCTGACAAAATTCCAGTGGTGTTGTTGGTTCTTCTATTAGTCACAACAATTCGCAGTCCCCAAAAAGGGGAAGCACACCGTTCCTGGAGGCACTGCAATACCAGGTCGATGCGTGGAGTGGACGGAGCAAGCCCCGGTTCCGGCTCCATGTGCCAAAAATCAATTTAATATGCAGTCCCCGGATAGGGGACGTATCAGATATTAAACTGATAAGAACAGATACTACACTTGATCTTAGCCAAAAGGCCGAGAAGCGATGACACAATGACGCAGCGGCAGGGGAGCCGGCAAAGGCGACGCCCATCTGGGAAGCGGTGAGGGGGGGAGGGTTGGCAAAGGCCTTACGTCGTAGAGACCTGAAACTTTGAGGGATGGTACTAGCCACTCGCTCTACAACATCACCAAGGCTGGCCCCCCGATGGGCCCGGCACGAAATGGCTCGTAGCTCCCAAACCGCACGCCGCAGAACCAAGTGTCTTATATCATCGGAATCCTTGGCTCGAGCCGAGCGAGACGCATGCCTCGGATTCGAAGGTTGCGCTGGCGAAATTTTCGGGTATTTGGGATTTTGTGAAAAACCTACTTTTGCACACTAGTCCTAGGTCTTTTGCCCGATCTGGCCCAAACCAGTGCAGAAAGATTCTCTGGAGTCTGACTGTCCGTCCAGATCGGAAAAAAAGTGGGAATTTCGATTCAGCTTGGCGGCGGCAGGCCGAAACCTACGGGCTGGGCGAGGCGGGGTCTGCTAGAACGGCTATAGCTCTTGGACGGAACGAGACAATTTCACCCAAGCCGGTACACCCGTGCACGGGCTCAGTCTGGGGTCAGGCGAGAAAGGACGCGGTGAATGGCCACCTAGTGGCGCTTTAAAATGAAAAAGCAACAACATGAGAGCGGCTATAGGCGAACGTATGTCGCGTGCTTTTTCACAGCACGCGCACGAGACAGTCGTACCATACGACAGAAAACCTCCATCCGAACAACTTTGCCTTTGGGACCACTGCTGTCAATCAACTCGTCCGTTGAATATCAAAGTTTGTGGGAAAAACCACATTCGGCAAACCGGTCGCAGGTTTCGACAACCTCGATGAAAACAAACGCAGTTCAGTTCTCTGAACTCTCCGGGTCACTGGCTGACACAGCAGAAAGAGACAGAAACATAACAAAACTGGTGCAACTTCACCCTTTGGGGCAGTGGGCGGCGCCACAAGCGTCAAGAACCGCATGCTTTTTCCCTCCACGCTATCTGCTTTTAACCAGTGTGTACAGGGGAGAGCGCGAACGCAGTCCCCCACTACCATAAATTATGCAGTCGAGATTCCCACATTTGGGGAATTCGCAGGGGTCAGCACAACCGGAGTGCAATGGCCGAGCCTCGCCCTGGGTGAACCACCTTCCTGATCATGGTGTCTCCCCTGCCAGGTAAGTATGAGTTGCCTGGCCTCCAGGCAGAGGCGCCCTATCCCCCTTCGCCATCCTCAAACACGGTGACCTTCCCCTCCCCCAAGAAAAGGAAGGACGGGGCACCTTCCATTGCTTGACTGCTGCGTGCGTGCGTGCGTGACCTTGATTTGAATCAGGTGTCCCTAATCCATCCAACACAAACCCCTGATTCGACTCATCAGCTCGTTGGTAAAGACTCTCAAATAAGAGGGACATCAAAAAACGTGCTGTGACGGTGATGAGTCAGCCGGCCGGCAACCGACGCTTTTGTTCTTCTTTTTTCCCTATGCTCATATGACCGCAGCTTGCTGCTTTCTCTGTGGCACGGTCATCGTTGCGTCACCTCATCGTCATTCTGTATGCGCTTCCTGCGTATTTCTGTATTCTCTGACAAAATTCCAGTGGTGTTGTTGGTTCTTCTATTAGTCACAACAATTCGCAGTCCCCAAAAAGGGGAAGCACACCGTTCCTGGAGGCACTGCAATACCAGGTCGATGCGTGGAGTGGACGGAGCAAGCCCCGGTTCCGGCTCCATGTGCCAAAAATCAATTTAATATGCAGTCCCCGGATAGGGGACGTATCAGATATTAAACTGATAAGAACAGATACTACACTTGATCTTAGCCAAAAGGCCGAGAAGCGATGACACAATGACGCAGCGGCAGGGGAGCCGGCAAAGGCGACGCCCATCTGGGAAGCGGTGAGGGGGGGAGGGTTGGCAAAGGCCTTACGTCGTAGAGACCTGAAACTTTGAGGGATGGTACTAGCCACTCGCTCTACAACATCACCAAGGCTGGCCCCCCGATGGGCCCGGCACGAAATGGCTCGTAGCTCCCAAACCGCACGCCGCAGAACCAAGTGTCTTATATCATCGGAATCCTTGGCTCGAGCCGAGCGAGACGCATGCCTCGGATTCGAAGGTTGCGCTGGCGAAATTTTCGGGTATTTGGGATTTTGTGAAAAACCTACTTTTGCACACTAGTCCTAGGTCTTTTGCCCGATCTGGCCCAAACCAGTGCAGAAAGATTCTCTGGAGTCTGACTGTCCGTCCAGATCGGAAAAAAAGTGGGAATTTCGATTCAGCTTGGCGGCGGCAGGCCGAAACCTACGGGCTGGGCGAGGCGGGGTCTGCTAGAACGGCTATAGCTCTTGGACGGAACGAGACAATTTCACCCAAGCCGGTACACCCGTGCACGGGCTCAGTCTGGGGTCAGGCGAGAAAGGACGCGGTGAATGGCCACCTAGTGGCGCTTTAAAATGAAAAAGCAACAACATGAGAGCGGCTATAGGCGAACGTATGTCGCGTGCTTTTTCACAGCACGCGCACGAGACAGTCGTACCATACGACAGAAAACCTCCATCCGAACAACTTTGCCTTTGGGACCACTGCTGTCAATCAACTCGTCCGTTGAATATCAAAGTTTGTGGGAAAAACCACATTCGGCAAACCGGTCGCAGGTTTCGACAACCTCGATGAAAACAAACGCAGTTCAGTTCTCTGAACTCTCCGGGTCACTGGCTGACACAGCAGAAAGAGACAGAAACATAACAAAACTGGTGCAACTTCACCCTTTGGGGCAGTGGGCGGCGCCACAAGCGTCAAGAACCGCATGCTTTTTCCCTCCACGCTATCTGCTTTTAACCAGTGTGTACAGGGGAGAGCGCGAACGCAGTCCCCCACTACCATAAATTATGCAGTCGAGATTCCCACATTTGGGGAATTCGCAGGGGTCAGCACAACCGGAGTGCAATGGCCGAGCCTCGCCCTGGGTGAACCACCTTCCTGATCATGGTGTCTCCCCTGCCAGGTAAGTATGAGTTGCCTGGCCTCCAGGCAGAGGCGCCCTATCCCCCTTCGCCATCCTCAAACACGGTGACCTTCCCCTCCCCCAAGAAAAGGAAGGACGGGGCACCTTCCATTGCTTGACTGCTGCGTGCGTGCGTGCGTGACCTTGATTTGAATCAGGTGTCCCTAATCCATCCAACACAAACCCCTGATTCGACTCATCAGCTCGTTGGTAAAGACTCTCAAATAAGAGGGACATCAAAAAACGTGCTGTGACGGTGATGAGTCAGCCGGCCGGCAACCGACGCTTTTGTTCTTCTTTTTTCCCTATGCTCATATGACCGCAGCTTGCTGCTTTCTCTGTGGCACGGTCATCGTTGCGTCACCTCATCGTCATTCTGTATGCGCTTCCTGCGTATTTCTGTATTCTCTGACAAAATTCCAGTGGTGTTGTTGGTTCTTCTATTAGTCACAACAATTCGCAGTCCCCAAAAAGGGGAAGCACACCGTTCCTGGAGGCACTGCAATACCAGGTCGATGCGTGGAGTGGACGGAGCAAGCCCCGGTTCCGGCTCCATGTGCCAAAAATCAATTTAATATGCAGTCCCCGGATAGGGGACGTATCAGATATTAAACTGATAAGAACAGATACTACACTTGATCTTAGCCAAAAGGCCGAGAAGCGATGACACAATGACGCAGCGGCAGGGGAGCCGGCAAAGGCGACGCCCATCTGGGAAGCGGTGAGGGGGGGAGGGTTGGCAAAGGCCTTACGTCGTAGAGACCTGAAACTTTGAGGGATGGTACTAGCCACTCGCTCTACAACATCACCAAGGCTGGCCCCCCGATGGGCCCGGCACGAAATGGCTCGTAGCTCCCAAACCGCACGCCGCAGAACCAAGTGTCTTATATCATCGGAATCCTTGGCTCGAGCCGAGCGAGACGCATGCCTCGGATTCGAAGGTTGCGCTGGCGAAATTTTCGGGTATTTGGGATTTTGTGAAAAACCTACTTTTGCACACTAGTCCTAGGTCTTTTGCCCGATCTGGCCCAAACCAGTGCAGAAAGATTCTCTGGAGTCTGACTGTCCGTCCAGATCGGAAAAAAAGTGGGAATTTCGATTCAGCTTGGCGGCGGCAGGCCGAAACCTACGGGCTGGGCGAGGCGGGGTCTGCTAGAACGGCTATAGCTCTTGGACGGAACGAGACAATTTCACCCAAGCCGGTACACCCGTGCACGGGCTCAGTCTGGGGTCAGGCGAGAAAGGACGCGGTGAATGGCCACCTAGTGGCGCTTTAAAATGAAAAAGCAACAACATGAGAGCGGCTATAGGCGAACGTATGTCGCGTGCTTTTTCACAGCACGCGCACGAGACAGTCGTACCATACGACAGAAAACCTCCATCCGAACAACTTTGCCTTTGGGACCACTGCTGTCAATCAACTCGTCCGTTGAATATCAAAGTTTGTGGGAAAAACCACATTCGGCAAACCGGTCGCAGGTTTCGACAACCTCGATGAAAACAAACGCAGTTCAGTTCTCTGAACTCTCCGGGTCACTGGCTGACACAGCAGAAAGAGACAGAAACATAACAAAACTGGTGCAACTTCACCCTTTGGGGCAGTGGGCGGCGCCACAAGCGTCAAGAACCGCATGCTTTTTCCCTCCACGCTATCTGCTTTTAACCAGTGTGTACAGGGGAGAGCGCGAACGCAGTCCCCCACTACCATAAATTATGCAGTCGAGATTCCCACATTTGGGGAATTCGCAGGGGTCAGCACAACCGGAGTGCAATGGCCGAGCCTCGCCCTGGGTGAACCACCTTCCTGATCATGGTGTCTCCCCTGCCAGGTAAGTATGAGTTGCCTGGCCTCCAGGCAGAGGCGCCCTATCCCCCTTCGCCATCCTCAAACACGGTGACCTTCCCCTCCCCCAAGAAAAGGAAGGACGGGGCACCTTCCATTGCTTGACTGCTGCGTGCGTGCGTGCGTGACCTTGATTTGAATCAGGTGTCCCTAATCCATCCAACACAAACCCCTGATTCGACTCATCAGCTCGTTGGTAAAGACTCTCAAATAAGAGGGACATCAAAAAACGTGCTGTGACGGTGATGAGTCAGCCGGCCGGCAACCGACGCTTTTGTTCTTCTTTTTTCCCTATGCTCATATGACCGCAGCTTGCTGCTTTCTCTGTGGCACGGTCATCGTTGCGTCACCTCATCGTCATTCTGTATGCGCTTCCTGCGTATTTCTGTATTCTCTGACAAAATTCCAGTGGTGTTGTTGGTTCTTCTATTAGTCACAACAATTCGCAGTCCCCAAAAAGGGGAAGCACACCGTTCCTGGAGGCACTGCAATACCAGGTCGATGCGTGGAGTGGACGGAGCAAGCCCCGGTTCCGGCTCCATGTGCCAAAAATCAATTTAATATGCAGTCCCCGGATAGGGGACGTATCAGATATTAAACTGATAAGAACAGATACTACACTTGATCTTAGCCAAAAGGCCGAGAAGCGATGACACAATGACGCAGCGGCAGGGGAGCCGGCAAAGGCGACGCCCATCTGGGAAGCGGTGAGGGGGGGAGGGTTGGCAAAGGCCTTACGTCGTAGAGACCTGAAACTTTGAGGGATGGTACTAGCCACTCGCTCTACAACATCACCAAGGCTGGCCCCCCGATGGGCCCGGCACGAAATGGCTCGTAGCTCCCAAACCGCACGCCGCAGAACCAAGTGTCTTATATCATCGGAATCCTTGGCTCGAGCCGAGCGAGACGCATGCCTCGGATTCGAAGGTTGCGCTGGCGAAATTTTCGGGTATTTGGGATTTTGTGAAAAACCTACTTTTGCACACTAGTCCTAGGTCTTTTGCCCGATCTGGCCCAAACCAGTGCAGAAAGATTCTCTGGAGTCTGACTGTCCGTCCAGATCGGAAAAAAAGTGGGAATTTCGATTCAGCTTGGCGGCGGCAGGCCGAAACCTACGGGCTGGGCGAGGCGGGGTCTGCTAGAACGGCTATAGCTCTTGGACGGAACGAGACAATTTCACCCAAGCCGGTACACCCGTGCACGGGCTCAGTCTGGGGTCAGGCGAGAAAGGACGCGGTGAATGGCCACCTAGTGGCGCTTTAAAATGAAAAAGCAACAACATGAGAGCGGCTATAGGCGAACGTATGTCGCGTGCTTTTTCACAGCACGCGCACGAGACAGTCGTACCATACGACAGAAAACCTCCATCCGAACAACTTTGCCTTTGGGACCACTGCTGTCAATCAACTCGTCCGTTGAATATCAAAGTTTGTGGGAAAAACCACATTCGGCAAACCGGTCGCAGGTTTCGACAACCTCGATGAAAACAAACGCAGTTCAGTTCTCTGAACTCTCCGGGTCACTGGCTGACACAGCAGAAAGAGACAGAAACATAACAAAACTGGTGCAACTTCACCCTTTGGGGCAGTGGGCGGCGCCACAAGCGTCAAGAACCGCATGCTTTTTCCCTCCACGCTATCTGCTTTTAACCAGTGTGTACAGGGGAGAGCGCGAACGCAGTCCCCCACTACCATAAATTATGCAGTCGAGATTCCCACATTTGGGGAATTCGCAGGGGTCAGCACAACCGGAGTGCAATGGCCGAGCCTCGCCCTGGGTGAACCACCTTCCTGATCATGGTGTCTCCCCTGCCAGGTAAGTATGAGTTGCCTGGCCTCCAGGCAGAGGCGCCCTATCCCCCTTCGCCATCCTCAAACACGGTGACCTTCCCCTCCCCCAAGAAAAGGAAGGACGGGGCACCTTCCATTGCTTGACTGCTGCGTGCGTGCGTGCGTGACCTTGATTTGAATCAGGTGTCCCTAATCCATCCAACACAAACCCCTGATTCGACTCATCAGCTCGTTGGTAAAGACTCTCAAATAAGAGGGACATCAAAAAACGTGCTGTGACGGTGATGAGTCAGCCGGCCGGCAACCGACGCTTTTGTTCTTCTTTTTTCCCTATGCTCATATGACCGCAGCTTGCTGCTTTCTCTGTGGCACGGTCATCGTTGCGTCACCTCATCGTCATTCTGTATGCGCTTCCTGCGTATTTCTGTATTCTCTGACAAAATTCCAGTGGTGTTGTTGGTTCTTCTATTAGTCACAACAATTCGCAGTCCCCAAAAAGGGGAAGCACACCGTTCCTGGAGGCACTGCAATACCAGGTCGATGCGTGGAGTGGACGGAGCAAGCCCCGGTTCCGGCTCCATGTGCCAAAAATCAATTTAATATGCAGTCCCCGGATAGGGGACGTATCAGATATTAAACTGATAAGAACAGATACTACACTTGATCTTAGCCAAAAGGCCGAGAAGCGATGACACAATGACGCAGCGGCAGGGGAGCCGGCAAAGGCGACGCCCATCTGGGAAGCGGTGAGGGGGGGAGGGTTGGCAAAGGCCTTACGTCGTAGAGACCTGAAACTTTGAGGGATGGTACTAGCCACTCGCTCTACAACATCACCAAGGCTGGCCCCCCGATGGGCCCGGCACGAAATGGCTCGTAGCTCCCAAACCGCACGCCGCAGAACCAAGTGTCTTATATCATCGGAATCCTTGGCTCGAGCCGAGCGAGACGCATGCCTCGGATTCGAAGGTTGCGCTGGCGAAATTTTCGGGTATTTGGGATTTTGTGAAAAACCTACTTTTGCACACTAGTCCTAGGTCTTTTGCCCGATCTGGCCCAAACCAGTGCAGAAAGATTCTCTGGAGTCTGACTGTCCGTCCAGATCGGAAAAAAAGTGGGAATTTCGATTCAGCTTGGCGGCGGCAGGCCGAAACCTACGGGCTGGGCGAGGCGGGGTCTGCTAGAACGGCTATAGCTCTTGGACGGAACGAGACAATTTCACCCAAGCCGGTACACCCGTGCACGGGCTCAGTCTGGGGTCAGGCGAGAAAGGACGCGGTGAATGGCCACCTAGTGGCGCTTTAAAATGAAAAAGCAACAACATGAGAGCGGCTATAGGCGAACGTATGTCGCGTGCTTTTTCACAGCACGCGCACGAGACAGTCGTACCATACGACAGAAAACCTCCATCCGAACAACTTTGCCTTTGGGACCACTGCTGTCAATCAACTCGTCCGTTGAATATCAAAGTTTGTGGGAAAAACCACATTCGGCAAACCGGTCGCAGGTTTCGACAACCTCGATGAAAACAAACGCAGTTCAGTTCTCTGAACTCTCCGGGTCACTGGCTGACACAGCAGAAAGAGACAGAAACATAACAAAACTGGTGCAACTTCACCCTTTGGGGCAGTGGGCGGCGCCACAAGCGTCAAGAACCGCACGCTTTTTCCCTCCACGCTATCTGCTTTTAACCACACTGTAAAAAAATGCTGTAAAAAAACGGCCACATTTTGACAGTAAAATGCTGTTTTCCATTAAAACAGTAATATACTGTAGAAAACAATGCATTCTGGGTAATATTTGTCATTTTTGAGAAAATAGCCAACAGTAATATACTGTGAATTAACACGCTTAAAGTCGACACTCAAAGGCTGTGTTCAAAATCATTCCCTATCCCCTTATTCACTATTCCCTACACTAGTTCACTGATATAGACCACTCGACAGAGAGAGAGAAAGAAGAGAGTGAATTCAGACACTGATGAACACCTGCTGTTATCACTGAAGGAAAGAGAAACATGATTTCATCAACTGAAGATAAAAAAAGACATTAAATCTCTGAAGATCTCATCAGAGGATTAAACAAGTCCACAAACAGCATTACCAGCTTCACACATTACTAACCAGACTGACTTTATTTCTGTCAGACGTCTACAGAAGCTCTTATTGAGAATTATCAGATGATGTTTGATTGTTTCTTCTGACGTTACCATTATGGTGATCAGTGTTTGCTTTAGTTGGGCTCTTGAACATTGACACAATAACATTAGTTTATCTCGCTGCTGTAACGGTGTGTTTTCAATACATTTGTTATAGCAAGCAAAGCTGAGACTAAACCATGAGTTGTTTATGTTGACTATTTAATAATAGTTTAATTCACTAATAATTTACTAGTCTTATCTATAAACATATAGTTCACGCTTAATTTTTTGCAAAACTTGAACCCTAAAATTTTATAACATCAGTATTGACACAACCAGATAATTTGAAGAGCATGGGAACAGCCTGTGGTCAAAACATCTGAATCAATCTGACTCACACAGACATCAAGAATCGGCGTATGAATCTCAGCCGTGGTGACACTCAAAACTCCCAGCATGCTTTGCGGCACGAATAAATTATGCTGCTGAATAGCCTGGTTATTTTCTTTAATTCTTATTATTTGCGTTTATTTTTGCTGCTGTTGTTGTGTTGACTTTGAGTAGTGTTTTGTGATGTTCAGAGTTGATCTGTTCGTTTTTTTTATTGATTGTCACCATTGTTGAGATTCATGTGCTGATTCTTCATCTCTATGCGAGTCTAAATGACAGCAGAGAGCAAACTAATTTTTGAAATCATGACTTTATAAATTATAACTAATTCCTAATCAGTGGTTGATAATTTCAGAAGTGTCCCAGTTTAATAACGTAAAATAAGAGTAAATGTATGCATTTTTAAAAGAATGGGTTTGTTTGGGGAAGAAACACTGGACAAGATTAACAAGCTAAACATCCTATTACAATTATAGCAAAGCATGGTCAATAACTTCTGACCATGTTTTTTTCTTGGCTTTTTTGCTACAATAAATGTGTTTAAGAAACACACAGTTATAGCAGACTGACTATCATTACAAAGTCAAGGGCCAAGATCCCAACTGAAGCAAACACTGATCACGATAATGGTGACCAAATATTTTCAATTAAACATCAACACCTAAAGATCTGTTGATTCTCAATAAGAGCTTCTGTAGACGTCTGACATAAATAAAGTCAGTCTGGTTAGTAATGTGTGAAGCTGGTAATAATGTTTGTGGAGTTGTTCAATCCTCTGCTGAGATCTTCAGATCTTTAATGT